>NW_027288333.1:0-54140 GCF_047511675.1 Marmota flaviventris
GACCAAAAGCTTTGCCACAATCTTTGCATTTGTAGGGCTTCTCTCCAGTGTGAGTTCTGTTGTGGCAAATAAGGCTTGATTTTTGACCAAAAGCTTTGGCACAATCTTTACATTTGTAGGGATTCTCTCCCATGTGAGTTCTCCTGTGGCAAATTAGGAGTGATTCTAGACTGAAAGCTTTGCCACATTCTTTACATTTGTAAGGCTTCTCTCCCATGTGAGTTCCGATGTGGCAAGTAAGGTGTGATTTCTGACCGAAAGTCTTGCCACATTCTGTACATTTGTAGGGCTCCTCTCCAGTGTGAGTTCTGCTGTGGTATAAATAAGGTGTGATTTTTGACCAAAAACTTTGCCACAATCTTTACATTTGTAGGGCTTCTCTCCAGTGTGAGTTCTTCTGTGGCGAATAAGGTTTGATTTTTGACCAAAAGCATTTCCACATTCTTTACACTTGTAGGGCTTCTCTCCATTGTGTGTTCCTCTGTGGTAAATAAGACTTTTTTTTTTTTTTAACTAAAATCTTTGCAACATTCTTTATATTCGTAGGGCTTCTCTCCAGTATAAATTCTCTGGTGATGAACAAGGCCTGATTTTTTTATATGATTTCTGTTGTTCACTCTCACTTGTAGTTTTCCATATTTTCTTTTGTGGTAAATAGTCAAGATCACAACTTTCATATTTTGCACTTATCACTTCATGTAATATATGTTTTAGGCCCTTTTCTGGTGAATATTCTTGGATATGATTAGGAGTCATGGCTGAAATAAACAAAAATTTTAAAAAAATAATACCTATTAGACTGGGATAAATATATTTTGCATACATAACAAGAAATTAAGGTAAAATAAGTACATCAGGAGTGTAGCAGATTAGTAAGTCCAAAGTCACCATAAATCCAAAAAATATATTAGTTCAATAAAAATGTACAGAAAAAAAATTACCTTGGGAATATTATCCAAATTCTTGTAGAGACCACAGTATCCAAGAGGAGTACATCATTAAGAAGAGTAATATAATAAAGTGTAGAAAAGAATCTTTAACACCCTTTTGTCCTTCATAAGATAGTATTGGGTATTTAGGAAATATCTACCAGCTACCTTCACTGTCAGTAGAATAAGAGAAATGTAAAACATATACAAACATTTCTGGGTTTTTCAAAGTGTGTCCAAAAAATGATTTTTGTCTACCATGACATAGAGACATGAAAATAACTAGTAGATTTTGAGTGATAATACCATAAATATTCAACAAGGGTAAAGAGGCAGTGGACTCTTAAAAAGAAATATGAGCAAAAAATTTACTAAGAAATATACACATATATGTAAATAAAATTTTTTGTAACAACATTTTAAAAAATGATAAAAACCTTGCATAGCCTGTGGCCATAATATTTGGATGAATTCAACACATGACAATCAAGTATAATAAATTGATTTTTATATTTTTACATTCGTGTGATATGAGAATTTCCTTTATTGACAAATACAACTTTGTTTATTTATAAATATATCATGGTAATTTATACTATATATACAAGGTAAAATGACTAAATAGAATGAATTAGCAATCATTATTTCATATAATTATCAATTTTGTTCTTACAATGTATTGTTTTCCTTCTACTAGTATTTATGAAGAACATAATACACTCACTATGTGGTAAAATAAAACTCTTGACCCTATTATGCTCAATAAAATAAAAATATGGAGACTTTTACTATAATATCAACCCTACACAAAACACAGTGCCTGGTGACAAAATTTTGCTTACTAAATTTCTGACTTCCACGTGTGAATCAAATGCTCCTACAACTTAATATCTGCATGCCAACTTTCACTTAATTCAAAGTCCTGCATATATTTCTTATAACACTTTAAGAGACAAAATATTTTATAACTAAATAATAATAGTACATAAGTACATATTTTTAAACATTTGACATTGATGGGTACACACATTGAGTCCCTAGCTTTAATACTGAGAAAAATGTTGGCACTAAACACAAAAGCAGAGGTATCTTTCAATTTTCTGATTTAATTGTTCATGGATACATACTTAGTACTGGCAATTCTGGATCTTTACGTCATCCAACTTTTAATGTTTCATGTGTAATGCTTGAGATTACCCCCAAAATTCTATATCACAAACTACAACACAAGTCTTTTTAAAATTGTTTGAGCCATGCTCTTTCTAAATATCTGTGACTTCTCTCATACAAGACGTACTTTTGCATGACCTCCCAATTAGCAAATATAACAAGGATGCAGCACTGTTCTTGCCTATTTTTATTTATTTAAAAGTTTTTATACTTTTTTCCCGAAAATGGAGTATATAATCTACTGATGGCTCCTTTAATGAACAAATGAAAAATAGTACAGCAAATATAAACAAAGAGAAGCATGGCTAAATCCAAGAGACAAAAAAACAAAAATAAAACATTAAGAATTTAACATTAGGATACTGACAGTTATGAATTACTCAAAGAACACTAAATAACTATTTAAAAAAAGTTTAGAGACTGAAATTGAAAAATATTAACATCAATGAGCACAATGTTTATGTGAATAATTCTTTACGAAAAATGAGAGGGGCATTCCTAGTGTGCAAATCTGAAATTCAACAAATATGGCTTATCAAGCAGTACCAAGTTTAAGACAAGTCTAAGCAACTTGTAAAATACTGTAAAAATTAAAAATCTATAGGATATATAAAGAGAAGTGGGATATATATATATATATATATATATATATATATATATATATATATATATAGTGAAAAGAATCCAAGCATGCCACAATAAAATAACAATGATCCAGAAATTAAATCACTAATCAAAATAAAAAATATTTAAAAATTACAAAGTAGAAGTATAATGATTTATTCACTTCAAAATATTTATGATTACTAATGCATTATTGCAAAACACAAAACAAAAGAAAAAATTTAATAACAGAATTGAATCTACAATAGAAAATGTCAAGTAAGTTCCAGCAGAGAGCATGGAAAGAAACCAAGCATGATCTGCTCCTAGAGGCCCTATTTGTTTAAATATGGATAATGCTCCTGCCTTTACATCTCATCCTTTTGCACAATTTTTAATCAGTGAGATATAGTTTTAAATCATGAAATTTCTCATAATTTTTTGGATGAGCTTTTGTTGAGTGCACAAATTGTATGCTAATACTTGCCTTTTAAAACAGAAACAAACAAAGATCTAGCCTCTATTATATTAGTATGCATTAAATATTGTATTATTTACAGTTAATGTGCTCAATATACTACATAAAGTTAATACTCAAAATTGGTCATCTGCATTGAATAGACATTTTATTCTCAAACAGCCATTACCAATAAAATTATGTAATATATGAGGTTCCACCTGACCAGCATGACAAGCTCCTATGGCTTTGCTCACGTGGGGAAAAGCATAGACTGCTACACTTATGCTAACATGTCCTGTTTGGAATCTAGCTTCATGCTTGAAAAATAGCAATTACAAATGTACATCAGTGACTTCACAAGCTGATTTCTAAGTTTCATTTAACCCTGGAAGATAAGAGTTCATCCTCAAAAGAGGAGAAACATTAAAAGAGGACCCCACGATACTTAAATTCTAGTTACTTGTTGAGATATAAAACCATTAACAGCCTCAGCTCAACAGGTGTTGGCTAAAATGGGGTTAGAATGTACTCTAGATAACTTTGTTACTGCTTTGATTGCTAAACACACAAAACTCTGTAAATGCTTTGGTCTTAACAACAATTTTGCTCTGTTTTTGTACACCAGCTCTGGGAAACTCAGTACTGCCAGATCCTGGACTTCAAGAACCCATTACAATATCTTGACTCACTTGCATAAAATTGTTATACACCTGCAAAAATATCTCATGGTATTCATTGTTGTCTTAGCAGAATAATGTGTCCTTACCATCCACATAGTATTTAATAGGTCAAAATCCTGTGTAATTTATTCATAAAAGATCTATTCCTCTTGATAAAAACTGTGATGATTCAGTGAAGCTTCTCTCTAAGGCAGAATTTAACGCTTTGACATTCTCCTTGCTGAGTTTACCTGGACTAGCTCTATGGGCTTAAAAAAACTACTATGAAACTCACCTATCATAAATTTTTTCTTTTGTTTTGTGTTTTGCAATAATGCATTAGTAATCATAAATATTTTGAAGTGAATAAATCATTATACTTCTACTTTGTAATTTTTAAATATTTTTTATTTTGATTAGTGATTTAATTTCTGGATCATTGTTATTTTATTGTGGCATGCTTGGATTCTTTTCACTATATATATATATATATATATATATATATATATATATATATATATCCCACTTCTCTTTATATATCCTATAGATTTTTAATTTTTACAGTATTTTACAAGTTGCTTAGACTTGTCTTAAACTTGGTACTGCTTGATAAGCCATATTTGTTGAATTTCAGATTTGCACACTAGGAATGCCCCTCTCATTTTTCGTAAATAATTATTCACATAAACATTGTGCTCATTGATGTTAATATTTTTCAATTTCAGTCTCTAAACTTTTTTTAAATAGTTATTTAGTGTTCTTTGAGTAATTCATAACTGTCAGTATCCTAATGTTAAATTCTTAATGTTTTATTTTTGTCTCTTGGATTTAGCCATGCTTCTCTTTGTTTATATTTGCTGTACTATTTTTCATTTGTTAACAATATATTATCATAAACAATACTAGTCATGCCTCCATGGATGTAAATAGGCTTAATGAAGAACAAAAACAACATTGTCAAGCCATACTTGACAATTATGCTGCAATTGATTGTCTGTTATTGTTACATCATAAAGAATATCAGAAGTTTAATACCATGAGTTCCTTCAATTTAAGTTATAATAGTAATTTTATTTCAAAAAACTTAGATTACCTTAAAGATATCATTAATAGGGTTCAACAAGATGATGGATTTTGGACTTGTTGGATTGGTTAACTTCATGTTTACTCAATTTCATCTGGGTCAAAAATATTCATAGGTGGATGTTTACTGATGTTGGAACTTGCTGTTGTCTATGCCTGCCCTATTTTTCGCCCCCACCAGCATTAAGGAGATAAGTAATACTATTTATTCAAAAGCCCTTAAAAAGAGGGAGGTATTAGGTATTCTGATCTTGGAATAGACATGAAAGTGTGGGGGTGATTGTAACTGGCACCCTGCGTCCCACAATTGTAATGCCCAGCAGTTTCTCCCTGAAGATATTAAGACAACTCTACAGGTGTACTATCTAGTTTCTGTGGTAATGTCCTTAGGGAGAAGGGGCTCTATATTTGTATTAATTGTACCTTATCTTGGTTAGCTAGCACATGGGGTTAAAGAAACACTGGGTTAGAATGTAGTCATGGTATCAGAAGCTATGTAATTCTGGGGGATTATATGTGCAGCTGTTAAGAGGGGTGGCCAGTTTTTTTTCTTTTTTCCTTTTCACTGTGTGTGTGTGTGTTTCTCTCTTCTGTTTGCTCCTTTAAAGTTTCCTCACAAGAAGATTTTAAACAGATCATGCTGGCCCTCACAACAAAAGCTAAGTTTTGATGGTTAATCTGAATAAACTGGGACATCACTAAAGAAGAAAACAGAGAACAACAAGGAATTTGAAAATGTGATAAATATAGGGCAGTATGTGTTCAATGATTACAATCAAAATAAATAAACCTAAGCTTCTGAAAATTTCTTCTGCTGGGTGACTACTCTTTCAACATTTTTTAGTTTGGTTTTCTTCTTGACATTTGAATGACTCAACTGTGCCCGCTGCTATGTGTAGTCAGTCTACAATAGTTTACATCACTAAATTATACTAGGTACTACTTATCTAAAGTGAAGGATGTGCAACACACAAAGAAAGAGACAGATTAAAGAGTAAAATTATATATATATATATATATATATATATATATATATATATATATATATATATATATAGAGAGAGAGAGAGAGAGAGAGAGAGAGAGAGAGAGAGAGAGTAAAATATCTGTACTAAAAATGCCCTTTTTTTTTGAAACACAAATCTGAAACTCATTTTTATAGAGAAGTTCCCAGAAGATACTCTGCAACAGAAGTAAATTAAATAATAATTAGTAATTAATAATTTTAAAGGGAAGTTAAACTTACCCAGGAAAGCCAAGTTTCTATAGTTCTCTAGCATCACATCTCTATATAAATTTTTCTGAGCAGGCTGAAGGCATTCCCACTCCTCTTCAGTAAAATCAATGGCTATATCCATAAATGTTAACAGTTCCTAAAATAAAAAATAGGTAAATAAATAACATATTGACCACAGGAATATTTGCACAGTCTGTAATATAAATACAGTTGAAATTAGAGTGAGTAGACTATCATGTAGGTAGTGTTTTGGAACACAACTGTACTATTATCTACTTCTGCAGAAAAAGTGATTTAAGTTCAAAAAAGTATACATACTCCACATTTATGAAACACAATATAAAACTCAGGCATTATCACAAAAATATATATTTTGTAATTTTTTATTTCTTGAATCTAAATTATACATATTTTCAGATGAGAAAATCATGGTTATTAAGAACGGGAATTTTCAAATTTTAATTGTACAACCACTAATCAGAAATTTACTAATGTGTAGAATCTTATATGTTATTTCTCTGATAGAGCTGACTATTCTGAATGTGTAGTGAGATCTCTAGTAAGAGAAATTTTGAAATGCAACAAGGTAGGCAGAGCACTTAATGGAAATATTTAATAGTTTATTTAAGTTCAAACATTTTATGGTTTTTATGTATGTTAATTAATATAAAAAATAGCAACAACAATCCTGTTTGAATTTTTCCTTTTTATAATTTTAACATACAAAATTATATATATATATATATATATATATATATATATATATATATATATATATCTTCAAACAAATATAATTTTTTTTATTGGTTCTTTCTAGTTGTACCTGACAGTAAATTGATTTTAATGGTATTATGCAAGCATGGGATATATCTTATCCTAATTAAAATCCTGTTCTTTTGGTGGCTACAATGGTAGGATTCACTTACAGATATATATTTTATATTTCTATCCTTGTCCCTTTTATTTATTTATTTATTTATTTATTTACTTACTTATTTACTTATTTATTTTTGTTTACCATTGTGCAATCTACTGATCTTCTTTTCTTACCCTTCCCCACTTTATAAGATTTAGATTTCACATATCAGCAATAACTTTCAATATTTGGTTTTAAAGAAATGGTTTGTTTTACTTAGCATAAAATCTCCAGATGAGATCATCGTGCAGGGATACAGCACTGCAGTATTCTGCCAGCCGTGCAAGCACCGTACTCAGGGCTGAATTCTGGGTTCGAGACGGGAGAAGGAAGCAGTCCATCTCGGTTCTCCACACCGGTCAGACCACAGAGGAGGCCAGCGGCCACCATGTTGGAAAGCTGACGTCACCATCCCTGTTTTTTGACTGACCACAGCTCATTCAGCCATAGAACAGGGGAACAAAATGCTGCCATTCGCATAGGACACCAACATGGCAGAGATCTGATGTCATCAGAAAGCGGCAGAGGAGAGAACTTCATCAATACCAGCGGCGAACAGAACAGTTGGTCTCCTGGTAGGGTGGGTGAGGCACAGACACCCGAGTCTCTCTCGATTTGTCATCGAGCCAGAGGGGAGGAGCTGGGCCACCTCCAGCGTCCGGAGCAGGCCCAGCGGCTCGCCTGCGTGGTGACCGCGTGACCCCAATTGGAAGAGGGGGGGAGCGGAGCCGCCACCCACGCCTGCAAGGTGGGCAGACCCGCGACCCAGTGGTACACGGGCGTGGTAGGAGGGGCAGGGCAGAGCTGCCGCCTGCGCTTGCAAGGTAAGCAGAGACCTGTGACAGACTGGCGGGTCAGGCCCAGCCGCCTGCCAGCGTGGTACACACGTCACCCCAACTGGAGTAGGGCAGAGCAGATCCTTCGCCCACGCCCGGATCAGGCCCTGCCGGTGTGGTGGTCATGTGACCCCAATTGGAGTGGGGGCGGAGCGGAACCGCCCACTCGTGCCCACAGGGTGAGCAGACCTGTGACCAACCTGCAGATCAGGCCCAGGAGCCTGCCGGCGTGGTACACACATCACCCTAATTGGATGTACGGGCAGAGAAGAGTCACCGCCCGTGCCAGGAACAGGCCCAGCGACCTGCTAGCGGGTAGTCATGACACCCCAATTGGAGTAGGGGCAGAGCAGAGCCACCACCCGTGCCCGAAAGGTGGGCAGACCTGCAACCAACCAGCGGGACAGGCCCAGTGGCCTGCCGGTACAACAGACACGTCACCCCATTTGGAGTAGGGGCAGAGTAGAGCCACCGCCCGCGCCTGCAGGGTAGGCAAACCTGCAACCGACCGGCGGATCAGGCCCGGTGGCCTGCTGGTGTGGTACACTCGTCACCCCAATTGGAGTAGGGGCAGAACAGAGCCTCCGCCAGCGCCCAGAACAGGCCCAGTGACCTGCCGGCGTGGTAGTCACAACACCCCAATTGGAATAAGGAGAGAGCAGAGCCGCCGCCCGCGCCTGCAGGAAAGAAATGCAAGCAGTAATGAAAAGACAAGGAAAGAAAGGACCACAAGCAATGCAGGTCAACGCAACTTTAGAAGACGTAACAG
The DNA here is from genome assembly GCF_047511675.1 of Marmota flaviventris. NCBI lineage: Eukaryota > Metazoa > Chordata > Mammalia > Rodentia > Sciuridae > Marmota > Marmota flaviventris. The sequence goes on from NW_027288333.1 coordinate 8,663, forward strand.
CAGCAGCAGATGGAATGTCAGATAAAGAATTCAGGATATACATGCTTCAGATGATCTGGAGTATCAAGGAAGACATTAGACAGCAAAATCAGACAATGAAAGATCACTTCGGCAATGAATTACGCAAACAAATCCAGGAAGCAAAGGATCAACTATACAGGGAGATAGAGGTTATAAAAAACAAACAAAACAGAAATCCTAGAAATGCAGGAAGCAATAAACCAACTTTAAAAACTCAATGGAGAATACTACCAGCAGAGTAGAACACTTAGAAGATAGAACATCAGACAATGAAGACAAAGTATTTCAACTGGAAAAGAACATAGACAGCTCAGCAAGACTGTTAAGAAACCATGAGCAGAACATCCAAGAAATATGGGATAACATTAAGAGACCAAACTTAAGAGTCATTGGGATACAGGAAGTTACAGAGCTCCAAACCAAAGGAATGAGCAGTCCATTCAATGAAATAATATGAGAAAAACTTCCCAGACTTGAAGAATGAGACAGAATCCCAAATCCTAGAAGCCTACAGGACGCCGAATGTGCAAAATCATAAGAGATCCACACCTAGACACATTATAATGAAGATGCCCAATATACAGAATAAGGAGAGAATTTTAAAAGCTACAAGAGAAAGGAAGCAGATTACATTTAGGGGTAAGCCAATCAGGATAACAGCTGATCTTTCAACACAGACTCTGAAAGCTAGAAGATCCTGGAATAACATATTTCAAACACTGAAAGAAAATGGGTTCCAACCAAGAATTGTGTATCCAGCGAAATTAAGCTTCAGGATGGAAGATGAAATTAAAACCTTCCATGATAAACAAAAGTTAAAAGAATTTGCAGCTAGAAAACCATCTCTTCAAAACATCTTGGCAAAACATTACAGGAAGAGGAAATGGAAAATAACAATGAAAACCAACAGTGGGAGGTAGGACAGTAAAGGGGGGGAAATAATCAAAGAGGAAAACAACCATGTTTAGTAACAGAAATAAACAAATATGGCTGGAAGAACAACCCAATATCTCAATAATAACCCTAAATGTTAATGGCTTAAAACTCACCAATTAGGAGACACAGGCTAGTAGAATGGATCACAAAACAAGACCCAACAATATGCTGCCTACAGGAGACGCAATTGATAGGAAAAGACATACATAGGCTGAAGGTGAAAGGTTGGGAAAAATCATATCACTCATATGGACTTCGGAAACAAGCAGGAGTGTCCATACTCATATCAAATAAAATAGATTTCAAGCCAAGTTAATCAAAAGAGATAAAGAGGGACACTACATACTGCTTAAGGGAACCATACACCAAGACATAACAATCATAAATATTTATGCCCCAAACAATGGTACAGCTATGTTCGTCAAACAAACTCTTCTCAAGTTCAAGAGTCTAATAGACCACCATACAATAATCATGGGAGACTTCAACACACCTCTCTCGCCACTGGACAGATCTTCCAAACAAAAGTTGAATAAGGAAACTATAGAACTCAATAACACAATTAATAACCTAGACTTAATTGACATATATAGAATATACCACCCACATCAAGCAGTCACACTTTTTTCTCAGCAGCACATGGGATCCTTCTCAAAAATAGATCATATATTATGTCACAGGGCAACTCTTAGACAATATAAAGGAGTAGAGATAATACCATGCATCTTATCTGATCATAATGGAATGAAACTGAAAATCAATGATAAAAGAAGGAAGGAAAAAGCATACGTCACTTGGAGAATGAACAATAGGTTACTGAATGATCAATGGGTTATAGAACACATCAAGGAGGAAATTAAAAAATTCTTAGAGATAAATGAAAACACAGACACAACATATCGGAATCTATGGGACACATTGAAAGCAGTTCTAAGAGGAAAATTCATTGCTTGGAGTTCATTCCTTAAAAAAAGAAAAAAACAACAAATAAATGATCTCATACTTCATCTCAAAATCCTAGAAAAAGAAGAGCAAAACAACAGCAAAAGGAGTAGAAGGCAAGAAATAATGAAAATCAGAGCTGAAATTAATGAAATCGAAACAAAAGAAACAATTGAAAAAATTGACAAAACTAAAAGTTGGTTCTTTGAAAAAATAAACAAAATCAACAGACCCTTAGCCATGGTAGCAAAGAGAAGAAGAGAGAGAACTCAAATTACTAGCATACGGGATGAAAAAGGCAATATCACAACAGACACTTCAGAAATACAGAAGATAATCAAAAACTATTTTGAATCCTTATACTCCAATAAATTAGAAGATAGTGAAGGCATAGATAAACTTCTTAAGTCATATGATCTGCCCAGATTGAGTCAGGAGGATATAGACAACCTAAACAGACCAATATCAATTGAGGAAATAGAAGAAACCATCAAAAGACTACCAACTAAGAAAAGCCCAGGACCGGATGGGTATACAGCAGAGTTTTACAAAACCTTTAAAGAAGAACTAATACCAATACTTTTCAAGCTACTTCAGGAAATAGAAAAAGAGGGAGAACTTCCAAATTCTTTGTATGAGGCCAACATCACCCTGATACCTAAACCAGACAAAGACACTTCAAAGAAAGAAAACTACAGACCAATATCTCTAATGAACCTAGATGCAAAAATCCTCAATAAAATTCTGGCGAATCGGATACAAAAATATATCAAAAAAATTGTGCACCATGATCAAGTAGGATTCATCCCTGGGATGCAAGGCTGGTTCAATATACGGAAATCAATAAATGTTATTCACCACATCAATAGACTTAAAAGTAAGAACCATATGATCATCTCGATAGATGCGGAAAAAGCATTCGACAAAGTACAGCATCCCTTTATGTTCAAAACTCTAGAAAAACTAGGGATAACAGGAACATACCTCAATATTGTAAAAGCAATCTATGCTAAGCCGCAGGCTAGCATCATTCTGAATGGAGAAAAATTGAAGGCATTCCCTCTAAAATCTGGAACAAGACAGGGATGCCCTCTCTCACCACTTCTGTTCAACATAGTTCTCGAAACACTGGCCAGAGCAATTAGACAGATGAAAGAAATTAAAGGCATAAAAATAGGAAAAGAAGAACTTAAATTATCACTATTTGCAGATGATATGATTCTATACCTAGCAGACCCAAAAGGCTCTACAAAGAAACTATTAGAGCTAATAAATGAATTCAGCAAAGTGGCAGGATATAAAATCAACACGCATAAATCAAAGGCATTCCTGTATATCAGTGACAAATCCTCTGAAATGGAAATGAGGACAACCACTCCATTCACAATATCTTCAAAAAAAATAAAATACTTGGGAATCAACCTAACAAAAGAGGTGAAAGACTTATACAATGAAAACTACAGAACCCTAAAGAGAGAACTAGAAGAAGATCTTAGAAGATGGAAAAATATACCCTGTTCATGGATAGGCAGAACTAACATCATCAAAATGGCGATATTACCAAAAGTTCTCTATAGGTTTAATGCAATGCCAATCAAAATCCCAACGGCATTTCTTGTAGAAATAGAGAAAGCAATCATGAAATTCATATGGAAAAATAAAAGACCCAGAATAGCAAAAACAATGCTAAGCAGGAAGTGTGAATCAGGCGGTATAGCGATACCAGACTTCAAACTATACTACAGAGCAATAGTAACAAAAACAGCATGGTACTGGTACCAAAACAGGCGGGTGGACCAATGGTACAGAATAGAGGACACAGAAACCAATCCACAAAACTACAACTATCTTATATTTGATAAAGGGGCTAAAAGCATGCAATGGAGGAAGGATAGCATCTTCAACAAATGCTGCTGGGAAAACTGGAAATCCATATGCAACAAAATGAAACTGAATCCCTTTCTCTCGCCATGCACAAAAGTGAATTCAAAATGGATCAAGGAGCTTGATATCAAATCAGAGACACGCCATCTGATAGAAGAAAAAGTTGGCTACGATCTACATTCGGTGGAGTCGGGCTCCAAATTCCTCAATAGGACACCCATAGCACAAAAGTTAATAACTAGAATCAACAAATGGGACTTACTCAAACTAAAAAGTTTTTTCTCAGCAAAAGAAACAATAAGAGAGGTAAATAGGGAGCCTACACCCTGGGAACAAATCTTTACTCCTCACACTTCAGATAGAGCCCTAATATCCAGAGTATACAAAGAACTCAAAAAATTAGACAATAAAATAACAAACAACCCAATCAACAAATGGGCCAAGGACCTGAACAGACACTTCTCAGAGGAGGACATACAGTCAATCAACAAGTACATGAAAAAATGCTCACCATCTCTAGCTGTCAGAGAAATGCAAATCAAAACCACCCTAAGATACCATCTCACTCCAGTAAGATTGGCAGCCATTATGAAGTCAAACAACAACAAGTGCTGGTGAGGATGTGGGGAAAAGGGTACACTTGTACATTGCTGGTGGGACTGCAAATTGGTGCAGCCAATTTGGAAAGCAGTATGGAGATTTCTTGGAAAGCTGGGAATGGAGCCACCATTTGACCCAGCTATTCCCCTTCTTGGTCTATTCCCCAAAGACCTAAAAAGAGCATGCTACAGGGACACTGCTACATCGATGTTCACAGCAGCACAATTCACAATAGCAAGACTGTGGAACCAACCTAGATGCCCTTCAATAGACGAATGGATAAAAAAAAATGTGGCATTTATACACAATGGAGTATTACTCTGCATTAAAAAATGACAAAATCATAGAATTTTCAGGGAAATGGATGGCATTAGAGCAGATTATGCTAAGTGAAGCTAGCCAATCCCTAAAAAACAAATGCCAAATGTCTTCTTTGATATAAGGAGAGTAACTAAGATCAGAGTAGGGACGAAGAGCAGGAGAAGAACATTAACATTTAACAGGGATGAGAGGTGGGAGGGAAAGGGAGAGAAAAGGGAAATTGCATGGAAATGGAAGGAGACCCTCAGGGTTATACAGTGGAGGGGGTAGAGAGAGAGGAGGGGAGGGGAGGGGAGAGGTGGGGAGGGGGGATGGTGGAGGATGGGAAAGGCAGCGGAGCACAACAGACACGAGTATGGCAATATGTAAATCAATGGATGTGTAACTGATGTTATTCTGCAATCTGTGTATGGGGTGAAGGTGGGAGTTCATAACCCACTTGAATCAAAGTGAGGAATATGATATGTCAAGAAATTTGTAATGTTTTGAACAACCAACAATAAAAAATTAAAAAAAAAATCTCCAGATTTCATCCATTTCCTGGCAAATGTCATAAAGTCATTCTTCTTTATGGCCGATTCATAGTTTATTGTGTACATAAGCAATATTTTTTATCCTGTCATCATTGAATGGACCCATTCATCATTGAATGGTTGGTTTTATACCTTAGCTATTGTGAATTGTGCTGCTATAAATATTAATGTGGCTGTGTCAATGTAGTATGCTGATTTTATGTCCTTTGGGTATATACAGTGCAGTCAAAAAACTGGGTAAACTTGTGGTTCAATTTCTTTAACAATATCCATACAGTTTATTATGTTTCACTTAGACCTCTATACAGCTGGAAAAATTGGAATTCATCTATACCTGAGGTGAAAATAAAATATACAAAAAAAATTTATTAAGCCATAAAATGACTAGAATTTATTATCAAATAGTACATCCCAATAAAAAGTAAAATTCAAAAACTAAAAGTAAAGAAAGTCTTAAGCAAAAGAGCAAAATTAGAAGCTATTAAAGATAAACATAACACAGAGTTACCAGTATCAATGTTGGTGCTTTTAAAAAGGAAATGAGCCCAGTCTAGTGATGGACAACTGTAGTTCCAGTGACTGAGGAGGATAAGAAAAAAGGATCATAAATTCTAAGACAATATTATATATAATATTGTCTTATATATATTGTATTGAGCAACTTAGGGAGGCACTTAGCAACTCAGTAATACTCTGTCTCTAAATAATATATATATATATATATACGACTGAGGATGTGGCTTTATTGTTAAGCACCCCTGGGTTCAATCTTCAGTACAAATTTTTTAAAAATCAGATACAATTAAAAAAGCACTAGCAAATTTGAAAATTCAATGAATAAAAATTATATCAATTATACAGTATATCATTGCAAATATAGGCATATATAATGATTTCTCACTTTATGGAAATACACTCTGGAAAATTTATCCTAAGAATCTTCTGCAATTTTCCAATACTCTGGGTGCAATGATAGAATCTAGATGGTATAGACTAGTACATGGCTAAGATATTTGCTAGATCCATGGTTGTACATAAAATCTACTGCTGACCAAAATACCATGATGCCACATGATTGATGTTATGAAGTAAAATCAATCAGGGTAAACCTCATAATAAAATAAATGGTGGAACTACAGAAAACACCAACAACAAAACTCTTAAAACATGCCAAGATATTGGGAAAAGAGTGCGATAATAAAATGCTATTTTATCCCTTCACTCATAAAACATAACAACATATTTTGACACATTAAATGCTGAATATAAGTTATTTCTAAATAATACTGAAATATATAAGAAAGTACAAAGCTCAAAAGTTTACTTACAAAAGGTAGGGTTCATATGATGGTGCACACCTGAAATATTTACTATTCTGGAGTCTAAGGCATGAAGTTCAAAATTTAAGGCCAACTGAAGAAATTGAGCAAACCCCATCTGGAAATAAAATTTAAAACAGAGCTGAGAATATGCTCAGCATTAAGACACTTTGGTTGAATCCCTAATATCACAAAAGAAAAAAAAATAGTTTTTTTTGTTTTCAAAATTATACAATATAATAGACTTAAACTTATGAATTACAAAATATTAATACAAAAAAATCTATTCATCAAATGATTACATTAAAATCTGCAAAACTGACAAGTTAAAAATAAGCCCTAATTTCTTCACATATAATCAAACACTTATAAGAAGAAGAAGTACAACAGAATGCATAAGAAAAAAAATTCTTGAAGAGTCACTTTAAAAAGGATATATCTAACTTTTCAATAATCATAAAAACTCAAAATCTTTAGAAATTAGGTAACATTGAATAAAATCACATCATATAGATGAATTAAATAGTATTGATGAATATGTGGAATAAATGCATTCACAAAAAAGGAAAATAATAATTTAAGCTTTTATTATCCATTTGTAGAAACTGTTTTGTAATCATATGTATATGATAGACCTGCAGAGGAAACAGAGACTAAAATTACAGCAACTGTTCATGAGAGTACATCCACATTCTTCCAGAGTTGAAACCAAGGGGCATGGCTAAAGAGGAGGAAATAATTATTAAATTTTGTAAAATGTAAATTCTAGGAGCTAGAATTTTTGTTGATGTATTATATCCAGTTTGACAAATACTATAAAATACCATGTATGTTTTATGCTGATGTCACATGAATGTTGCATTTCATATGCAAGTATGTTTACGAAAGGAATATGCAGTATTTGAGAAAATAAAAATACAGAAAAGAACATAAAAGACTCAAATATTCAACATATTTACAAAGGATAGAACTATTATAAAAATGATCATTTTCCCAAGGTACCCTTTAATAATAACTGGTCATAATTTTACCATTCTTTGCTTTTTGTGAAAGAAGAAATCAAAGCAAAAACTTCTAAAATTTTCCTGGAAAGATGAATGTATATAAAATTAGACAAGTACTCTCTCACATTTAAGAACAAATGTACTAGTGATCATTACCTGACACTAATGCATGCTATAATATTACAACAGTGTAGTAATTTTAAGATAAAAAAAATCACAATACAGAAAACTACATAGGGCATTTCATATGTATGCAAATATCTTTTTATTGTTAATTATTATAAGTATATAAATCAAAACATATCAATAAAATATTTAATGTTAATGAATGCTACAATCCAACTTCAAGGTAGATGTTAGAATAAAAGGCATAGATTACAAAAGCGACTTGTGTGCAGAATGTGTGTGACACTGGAATTATACACAAGCATCCACCAAGGAGCAGATATAAAGAGAGATAATTTTAAAAAATTAAATAAAAATAAATAAAAGCAGAATATAAGCCTACCTCCATTTATGGATACACCAAATAAATATATACTCCTGTTTTTAGTCCTTCTAAAAACTGTAAAGGAATTAGAGGCACACAAATTGGAAAACTGAAAAAAAAAATATCGACCAAGATGAGATAAGTAGAATGCACTTGAAGATTTTTCTGATTTGAGCAATATGCAAAATTACTGGAACAAAATGCCCAAATACAGTATTAATATAAATAAAGGAAGATTGATTTGCGTTTGAAATATATTATTTAACTCTAAATTGCCTGTAGTTTAAATGCTAATTTATCTGTACACACAGAGGAAGGAATAAAATATACATGAGCATTTACTCCAGGGGGGAAAAATAAGTGGTTTTCTATGGCCATGCAAGATCTATGGGCTTTATTCCATTAGGCCAGAGTGGAAGAGATGTTAAATCTTAAGGTAATCCCTAAATTCCTTAGAGGGATTTGCCAACATTCTCTAAAAATGCAAATAGCTGTTGCTGACAGTTGAACTTTTATCTAGACAGTATCAAAAAATTAACAGGGAAATACAGACCACCACTGAAAGCCAAAGTGGCAGTTCAGCACTTCCTGATGTCTCTCACCCAGCTCACTTTACTAATAACACCAGACCTAACCAATTCTTTCTGTAAGTAATTTGTCCCGATATTAACTTTTTCCATTCAATGGACTACATCTGAAACCTCAAACATTGAAAGCACTGGTAACTGTGCAGGTGCAAATCTACCTAGATCAAAAAGGAGTGTTCTCACATTGGTGTGAAAACATTGTAATGGGCTAAAATCTCGAATATTAGTGAAAAAAAAATGGTTACATTCACAGATCCCTCTTTATTTCTAAAATAGGTGCACATCAATTTTTTTTTCCAGTGAGCATAAGGCACCCTGGAATCTAAAAAGCTTGCATCAGAATTTTAGTGCACCATCCAACTATAAGATCTTCTGTATGAGCACAGCTGTTAGAATGGCTACTCTCAAAAAGTGGAATAGTAAGTAGTACTTCAATTATATGAATATGGAAGAAAGAAACACTGTGCTAGACTATAAAATTAGTGAAGACATTTAAAAAAAATGGAAGTTGAGAGTTCTCTCAGTTATTTATTTGAGAAACTAAGCTCTCTACATTTATATTGCTCTTGAACAAGAAAAGCCCCAAGTACTGGTCTGGACTTATGAGAGGCATTAGATGTGCCAGCTGAGGGATCCTCATATTACATAGTTCTGAAACACAGTTCCAGGAGAATACCAGAGTAGGGAATGAGAATGTTCTCATATACATTCCATAAAAGGAAATCTGAGCATAAAGACACTCTGACAGGTTGTCTGCCTTTGGAGACACAAAGGAAGAATAGAAACACATGAGTTTTCTAATATCAAGTGATTCTTCTTTACTTTTCAATCATGTAAAATGCTCATAAACAACAACAAAAAAATTTTGCTTTTGATATTTTTCTATGGTACTGGGGATTTGAAACAGCAGCATGTTAATTCTGGGCTACATACCCAGCCATGTTTTCAAATTTTGAGACAGGTTTTTCTAATTGTATAATTAGTCTACCTAAGTTCCTGATGTTTACCTGGAAATTGCAATCTTACTGACTTAGCCACTTGAGTCTCTGGAATTAATATGCATGAATCATTGCACCCAGAGAGAAAAAAATACTTTAAAATCTCATCCAGTTTTTGGTATAACAATTGAAAATACCATGTTCATTTGAAATGTAATATGGGTAAAGTAACTGATAATACTGCAAAAAAGTAACTGATAATACTGGGAAAGTGGGAAGTTGTCATTGAACAGGAAGCTAAAATTTTATGTATAAATACAACTCAACATACTGGAGCATAAATTTAAAATCACACTCAGCAACTGTTTGAAGATAAAAAAAATTAAAAGTACCAGGTATGTAGCTAAGTGGTACAGTACCTCTGGCTCAATCCAAAATACCACAATCTCCAAAAAAAAAAAAAAAAAAAAGAAAAGGAGAATGAATTCAGGAAGAAAGAAAAACTGAGATATCTATAGAGTATCTCACCCCACTCCTAGAGGAAAAAATACATGGAGTTGTGATTGGGATGATCTCCTCACTCCAGAATCCACAACACAATCTGAGAAGATTTGGAAATATTGCCACAAATGTTCTCACATAGAATTTAAGGTAGGGGCTGAAGATATTCTATAGGATACTATAGAACTTCCAGTGTCTACTGTTAATATATGGTCCAGTTGACTGGCCAGTGGAAATTCATGGCTGAACTTTCTCAGGAGAAGACACAGGATTGCAGAAACTAAAGATTACACCAGGGATTCTAGCCAACCATAGCCAGTTCCCACCATAGTTAGTGCAGCCAGTTTCAACCAGACTCACCATCCAGTCTCAGGATTTCACTGCACACTCATCATTTACTGTATTTTTAGGAACCACATGTCCTCTCTATAAATCACAAAGTACGTATACAGGAGAAAAAATAAGGTTCACTGAACATAAGTGAGGAAGCCTAGAAATGGATACCCACTCTGGCAGACTTCACACCAGATGGTCACAACTTGCTTCTCTTTACTGAATATGTGTACATTGGACAATGCTTATATAAGGGGTCCCGATTAGACACAACTTATGTCTTCATATGCTCAATCTAAGCCTAGTGAGTTTTTTGAGAGTCAGGAGATAACCTCAAATCCAGAAATAAATGATGTCCAATTGTAGGGTCTTGTCTGTACATTTATTTATTTATTTATTTTTCTTTTGAGGCTCTGGGAATTGAAATCCAGATCCTCAGGCTGCAGCGAAATTAAGGCAAGGTATCCTTGGAGAAGTAAAATCCAGCCAACCAAGACAAGCATTTGCATTTAAACTTGCATATGAGGCCTTTTGAATTTGAAGATTATATATGTAAATATATTATTTATTGATGGAAATAATACAGTGAAAATCTTGTAAAATTTCAGTTAACTTCTCTTGTATGGAAACAGTGAACATTAAAATTATATGAGGTGGAAAGATAATTATTTTTTAGAATTCATATAAAAATAGTAAAAATTGAATTTTATAATAAAACCCATAATTTCCACTCTATTAAAATTACCATTGTGAATTTAAAATATTACTAATAAAGTATATGTATTTTTGGAACAGCACCCTCAAAACTATGTCAAGACTCCAGAAAATCTCAGTTCACAGAACCATATTTGAGAGTTATGCTTGTCCTGAGTTCAGGAAGATGAAGGACATGATCACTTCTTTTATGCTACAGGTGAAAGATACATTTATTTTTTTTTTTAACCAATATTTCTTTTGACATATAAAAAACTAGAGAGAAACTGCCCTGAGTGAGGGCAAGGAGATTTAACCAGAAAGTGAATGGTGTGTGTGTGTGTGTGTGTGTGTGTGTGTGTGTGTGTGTGTGTAATACTACTACTACTACTACTACTACTAATAATAATAATAATAATAATAATAATAATAATTTATATATATATATATATATATATATATATATATATATATATATATATATATATATATATATTTTCCCACAGATCCAAAGTTTTGAGTATATTATTTAAATTGATTAATGGTATATTCCTTATTTTATGTCGTGGCCTTAGACCCAGTGGCCTGTCTATAACATTTTCTTTTTCTTCCTAGGATGAAAGCCCCTTAAGAAAGTGGGCTTGAAATGAAGATGAATCGTGTTGCTATCATAATGTCTTACACCTGTAATCCCAAGTAGGGGATTTGAAATTTTGCTTCTTTAAGAATAGTACTAAAGCACAAGAAATAGAAACAAGAGTCACTAGATGAGATGAATTCAAACTGAAAAGATTCTTCTCAGCAAAGGAAACACTCAGTGAGGCAAAAAGTGATACCAGAGAATAGGAGCAAATTTTTACCACATGCACTCAAATAGAAACCTAATTTCCAGGATATATAAAGAAGTTAAAAAACTTAATAACAGAAAACAAATTTCCCTATCCTTAAATGAAATGGGCTAAGGAACTGAAGAGACACACTTCTTAGAATATAAACAATCAATCAATAAATAAAAAATGTTCAACATCTCTAGCAATTAAAGAATTGCAAATCAAAACTACTCCAAAATGTAATCTTATTCCAATCAGAATTGCAATTATTAAAAATACAAGCAAAAATATATGTTGGTGAAGATATGAGGAAAAAGGCCCACTGTTACACTGTTGGTAGGACTCTAAATTGGTGACACCAATCTGGAAAAGAATAAGGAGATTCCTTAGAAAACTTGGAAAGAAACCAAAATTTACCCAGCTATCCCACTCCTCAGTTTAGACCAACAAGAGCTAAAAACAGCATAATACAGAGGCATATCCACATCAATGTTCATAGCAAAACAATTCACAATAGGTAAACTATAGAACCAATTTATATGCTCTTCCCTAGATGAATGGATAAAAAAATATGGTCTATTTACACAGTGGAATATTACTGAGCATTAAAAGAGAATAAAATTATGGAATTGGGAAGTAAATGCATGGAGTTAGAGAATATCATGTTAAAGCAAGTAATCCAATCCTCGTAAACCAAAGACAATAATGTTTTCTCTGCTAAGTGGATGGTGATCCACAATGAGGGAAGTGGGAGGTAGCATGGAAGAAATGAAGAAACTTTGAATAAGACAAAGAGGAGGGAGGTGATGGGAGATGTTATAGAGGTAGGTAAGATGGTGGAATGAGATGAAAATCTTGTTGTACACAAAGTAGAGTTACTTGGGTTTTGTAACTATACTTTCTGAACAACAAGAGAAATAAAATCTTGTGTTCCATTTGTGTGCTACAAAGTGAAATGCATTCTGCTATATTAGCAAGTTAGAACAAATTAATAAATTAATTGATTTTTAAAAATTCAGGAAAGAGACTTGACTTTCCATATATATATATATATATATATATATATATATATATATATATATATATATATATATAATGTATATAATTTATGAACAATTTTTTTCATATTTCTATCGATTTTTTTAAAGAAATGACAGCAGAAGCATTACAATTCTTATTTCATGTATAGAACACAATTTTTCATATCTCTCATTGTATATAAAGTATGGCGATAAAAATTTGTGTATTTGTGCATGTACTTTTGATGATGGTCTCTATCACATTCCACCATTCTTGCTAATCCCCTGACCCCTTTGTTTTCCTCCCACCCCTCTTCTTTATTGAGAATCCATCTATTTCTCTCATGCTCCCCCTCCCTACCCCATTATGAGTCAGCCTCCTTATATTTGGCATTTTTTGTTTTTTCAGAATTGGATAACATCACTTAGCATTATCTTCTCCAATGCTATCCATTTACATTCAAATGGCAGATATGATTATATACCTAGAAGACTCAAAAAACTCCACCAGAAAACTTCTAGAACTAGTAAATAAATTTAGCAAAGTAGCAAGATATAAAATCAACACCCATAAATCAAAGGCATTTCTTTATATCAGTGAAAACTCTACTGAGAAAGAAATGAAGAAAACTACCACATTTACAATAACTTCAAAAAAAAAAGATATTTGGGAATCAACTTAATGAAAGACGTGAAAGGTTTATACAAGGAAAACTACAGAAACCTAAAGAACAGAATCAAAAAACACCTTAGAAGATGGAAAGATCTACTTTGCTCATCAATAGGCACAATTAATATTATCAAAATAAAAATGCTCCCAAAGCACTATAAAGATTTACTGCAATTCTGATCAAAATCCTAATGGCATTCCTCATAGAAATAGAAAAAGCAACCATGAAATTTATGTGGAAAAATAAGAAACCAAGAATAGCTAAAGTAATCCTTAGCAGAAAGAGTGAAGCAGGTGGCATCACTATACCAGACCTTAAACCATACTACAGAACAATGGTAACAAAAACAGCATTGCATTTGCAAAACAAACAAACAAACAAACAAAAAAAAAAAAAAAAAAAAAAAAACCAGACTGCAGACGAATGGTACAGAATAGAGGTCACAGAGACGACTAACTTACAAAACTATAATTATTGTATATTAGACAAAGGTGTCAAAACATGCACTGGAGAAAAGATAGCCTCTTCAACAAACCACTATCTCTCACCATGCACAAAACTCAACTCTAAGTGTATCAAGATCTTGGAATTAAACCAGATACTCTGTGTCCAATGGAATGAAATACAGGCTCTAATCTTCATCATGTGGGATTAGGCCCCAATTTCTTTAATAAGACACTGAAAGCACAAGAATTAAAACAAATAATCAATAAATGGGATAGAATCAAACTAAAAAGTTTATTCTCAGCAAAAGAAACAATCTGTGAGGTGAAGACAGAGCCTACATTTTAGGAGGAATATTTTACCCCGCACATATCAGATAGAGCACCAATCTCTAGGGTACATAAAGAACTCAAAAAAACTAAACAAATACTAATAATTGTGATGTTTATGATGATGATGATGATGATGATGATGATGATAATAATAATAACCCAATCAAGAAATGGGCCAAGGATCTGAACAGAGAGTTCTTAGAAGAGAATATACAATCAATTAACATTTTTTAATATATATCTGATTGGTTATGGTCCTCCCTTTTCAGGACCAAGAACAGTTCTGGTTCAGTTTCTAAGGAGGGGAAACATGAGCAAGAATCATTCTCAACTCTCCTTTATAAATTATCAAATAAATTATCTATGTCATTTTCTAAACATAGCTGGACATGGGAAATATAGGTTTGGAGCAGAGAACATTTTTATTAGAAACACAGTGTAAAAGAAGGAAAAAAAAAAAAAAAACATAGTTATTTGTACCACATTGTACCACAAGAGAAACGAAACGTGGAATTCAGAAAAGAAAGATTCAAACTTTTATAATTGGGAATGTGGATGACATGGATGCCTAAAGTGAAAAGGTTATTACAAGCTTTTGAAAGAAAAATCATGTGAGTGGCACAGTGTATTCCAGGGGCTTTGTCAGCTGTGCACTACAGAACATACAGGTATTCATAGCCTCATGAAGAGCATTATTCATCTGTTCCCTCTAAAATTATTCCCATAGTACAGATGAAAAACATGGGTATCTGGATATTAAATGGCAATTCAGCAGCCCACAGAAAACTACCCAGAGACAGAACTGTATGAAATTTCTTCAAAGACCATCAATGTATTGTTAGCTCCTGACACAGGGATGTCAGTCTGAGGAAATATTATTTTCTCTCCATTTTGAAAAGAGTGCATTGAGAATACATTTCGGAGGCAACATAAAGACTTTTTTTTCTTTCATGTTAAGCAACTCTTCAGAAACAGAGCTCACAAGACAGATTTCTTAGAAGGGTAAATGCCTGGAGATTACAGAATAATAAAAAAAAAAAAAAAAAAAAAAAAAAAAACACATCAGTGGCCCTGAGTGACTCAGGAAGGAAATAAATCTAAAAGGCTTATTAGAAACTGAAAAGCAAAAAAAGTAACTATTTCTAAAAATAAATATGTTCATTAGTTGCTATCTCCACAACATGTCATTAAGTAAACAACAATTTATGTATGAATATTTCTAGGATTGGCCAAATTTTATTCCATATGATTTTATATTAAATCCCAAAATCCAGATAATAGAATTCATGATTCTCTGCCAAAAATATTACAGAAAAAAAATTTTTAAGGAGTGGATGTTTAGTAAGTATGTCATTTAACAATTTTATTACCATATGATTTTAAAGAAATTTATTCATTTTCCTGCAGCCATAGTGTAGAGAAATTTCTTATTTATTTTTCCTGTAGTAATTAACAAAGATAAGCCCTAGAATCCACTTTAAATAACCTACCCTTACAATCATACAAGAAACCTAAAATAAATGATGAGTAAAGAAAAAAGTCAATTAAAAATAATTTAAACATTTTTTTTTTTCAAATCAATCTCTAGCTGCATTTTTGGATCCTTTTCTCATCTTTTAAGCCAAAAATATATAAAAGACAAAAGTCTGAACTTCAAATTTATACATGAGATATGTTTATTAACTATAAAAATTCAAAATATTTAGAAATTTAAGAAATATAAAATAAAAACCCATCATGGGAAAAATTAAGTAATATTGATGAACATTTAAAACAAATTAATAATCATTAACTCAAAAGGAGTTTAAATTAGTATCTATTTGTGGAAACTATTTTGCTATTGAATATACACGATACTCCCCATCACAGAGACTTACTGAAATTAGAGCATATGTGATCATGAGAACATGTAAGTATGCAATGGTACTCATCCAAACACTTGAAGCCCAAGGGCATGGCTCAATACAATATACATCTTGGAAGAGATAAATAATAATCTGTAGGAAAAATGGTCACTGGGGCCAGTCACATTTCATAATATATCCAGTTTAAAAAAGAGCATAAAACACTATGTATAAATTTTACATAGGTGCCTTATGAAAGTGGTATTTCACATATGTACATTTTTAGAAACAAAATATGTAGAACTTATGAGAAAATAAAAGTCACAAAAAGCACATAAAAGACTGAATTATACATCCCATGTAAATAAGAAAACTCATCATTACAAAGGTTATCATTTCCCCCAAATTTACTGACAATAGATCTCACCAAAACTTCTATGCACAAATATGAATATATCACAGTGAAGTCTACTTTTATGTGTATTCTATAAAGCAATAATTTAAAAAACTGTAAATAAATATATGATAGAAGAAACTTGGAGAATAGGGAAAGGGGAACTACTGGATATTGAAGGGGAGCAAATTATATTTCATGTTTTATGGTTATGTCAAATAAACCTGACTATTAAATACAACAATAATGTAATAATAAAAAAAATCATCAAGCTTTACTTTAAATGAAGTAAGAAACCAAAGCATAAATTTTTAAAATTCATCTACAAAGTTATATGTAACTTTAGCCAAAAATCTTTTCAATTATAAGAGCAAAAAAAAAAAAAAAAAAAAAACTTATCATGGCCTACTATTCATATATATTGTGAAAATATAATATTACAATAATAAAGAATCACAATATAAATAAGATTCCCATATGAATACATATGTATGTGAAAACACTATGGTTTATTGCAATACTAAATTCTAGATAAATCAAACCATAACAAAAATAATCTCAGCAACTTAGCTAGGACCTTTCTCAAAATAAATTTAAACCTGTTAAGGCTGTTTACTGGTGAAGAGTCCTTGCTTCCCCAATGCTGAAGTATAACATCAGAGAAGTGTGCCAAGGCAAGTTTAGAGTGGAAAGTATAAGCTTTATTAAAGGACAGTAGAAAGGACTTCTCCCCAGAAGAAAAAGGGGACCCAAGAGGTAGAATCCATGAAAGGGATTTTTTTTTTTTAAACTAAGGTCTTTTTAGCTTTTTTATAGCTAAGGTCTTCCTTCAGCTATCCTGCATTCCTGTCACATTGCTGTCCTTTGTTCTGTTTTCTTGCAGTGTTGGAATGTAGGTGGGAAGGCCCAAAGTGTGGAGGACAGGTGGGCTGAAGGAGCAATCTGGGCAGGAAAGTCTTTTGGATTAGCATCTCCATGTTTGTGGTGAGCTGCTTCATTAAAATTTTCTTGGGATGGGCTCAGGGCCTTGGGGACATTTTCAATTCCCCCTATCCTGGATTCCATCCTCAATATGGCATTTATTCTTGATTTTACTGGATATTAGACCCAATTTACCTAACTACACTAACTACCTATCTGTAAATCTGGCTCCACTACCAAGGATATGGCTAAGTAGTACAGTATCCCGAGTTCACCTAACTTTAAACAAAATAATAATAATGAAGAAAGTAAAAATAAAAGAATGTCAAAATGAAAATTAGCTAGCTAAAAAGGAATTTAGGTACCCAAAAATGACAGCTCCTTTCCTGCAGGAAAATGGACCTTGGAGATTTGATTTTGATAATTATTCCACCTGTCAATCTCCAACATCTGGTAAGACACTGGGCTGCAGGAACACTCCTGCCACATAATATTTTATGCAGATTCTGAGGATGCCCTTTGAGCATAAGGAAGGCAGCAAAGAGTCTCTGCCACTGACATGTTCCCCACCTGGTTGGCCAGCAGGACTGAGGACATAGTGGCCAAGTGGAGGAGTAAAGCCTGTAGACTCCAGAGACTGCCCAGAGTCCCAATGTGCTAGCTCCTGTTTTCAACACAGCCAGTCTTGTGGTTCCAATAGTCTTCCTCCCCCAGCCTCTCTTGCTAGGCCAATGCACACTCGCCATTTCCTGATTCTCAGGAGTGGGGCTACTTGGGATCCTCAGTTCCTGCACAGCAGAACAACCTGTGACTCTGAAGTATGAGACTACAGATGGCAAAAATGGAGGACTCAGGAGATAAGAAGTGAAAGCCCACCCTCCTCCTCCCTGATGACACACGATTGGACAGTTCCCACAAAATGCTTTTGATTGGAAGGGGCTTCAGATCATGAACATTGAATCTGAGAGAAGTGAGCCCTTTTTTGAGTGACAGGGAATATTATCCAATCCAGGCATGAATAAGGGCTAGAATCTCAGGTTGTTGAGTGCTGTTTTTTTTTTTTTTTTTTTTTTTTTTTAACTGAGAAATGTACCCAAGAGTGTCAGGCTGCTATTATTTTGAGGCAAGGTTGTTTTCCCATTAGTGGGAACTAACCCAACCAACAGAACATTTTCATTTAAACTTACATATAAAGTCATTTCAGTTTATGGATTATATATGCTTGTATATTATTAAGGAATTAATATAAAATAATGACAATAATTATAAAATTTTATTTATTTAATTTTTGATCTCTGTTCTTTTTAGGTTACAGATTGAACTTTGAACTGGGAAGAAAACCCTAAAGTAAAAATGCTCAACAAAAACAACACATAAGGGGCTGTGATTGTGGCTCAGCAGTAGAGTGCTCACCTCCCATGTGCAAGACCCTGGGTTCAATCCTCAGTACCACATAAAAATAAATAAGTGAAATAAAGGTATTGTGTCCAGCTACATCTAAAAAAATACATAAAAAACATAAGGTACAAGGTGAGAAACCAGCCTCTACCTCAGAGCAAAGACTGTCCAAGGAAGGGGGCATGACTCTTGGCCTTGGAAAGACACACAGAGCACTCCTAGGCTCATACCCAACCTGCTGAGTTGTTTATCTACAAATAACAGGAGAGATCTGCTGTGCCTGGTGTCCCAGACTCAGTCAGGCTAGGTGGGGATCCATAACAACCCCCTAGCAGCCACCAATCAGCATGAGACAGGGAAAATTCCTGGGATTCCAAATGAAACTTCCAGTAGTTTATGGTGATTGATAAAATTTTGGGAAACCATATAGTTTAGCATATAATCCCCTCATGGCCTAAGCCAATCTGTTCAAATGAATCCCCATCTTGTACTAACCAATCCTGCTTACCCAACTTGTTCCCACCAGTGAATGTGCTAATCATGTTTTAGAGTTGTTTATGATTTTCCCAAGGCGTGTGATGATTTGCTAAGAGATGCTATGATGTATGTGGGGTTCCTGCCTTTCCCAAAGAGTTATAAAACTGCTGCAAACCCCAGGCTCAGGGCCTCTAAGCCACCAGTTTCTGTGTGCGTGGACTGAGCTAGCTTGGAATAAACACGTCTTTGGTGCTTACATATTGGTCTCTGGTGGTCTTTTGGTGGTCCCGCATTTGAGCATATCAGTCTCTCCTGAAACCCATGGAAAAATAATTCAGCACTCCAGTTCTCTAGGACTGTAGTTTTATAGCACAAAAAGTTACAAAAGGGGGGTGACTTGAGAACTTACACGAATAACAAAATTTTCACAAGCATAATACAAAGACACATAGTAGGTTAATGGTCTAAATGATTTAGCACTTAGGGAGTAAATTTAGATCAAAACATCAGAATTTATGATCCACCACTAAAGTTTCAGAGTGAGTTTTTATTTGGTCAGGGAAAGCCAGAATTTATGAGTCATCACTAAAGTTTCAGGGAGGGTTGTTTTCTCATCAGGGAAAACCAGACATGGGTGAGTTCAAGGCACTGGTAGGCATTTCAAGCAAATCACAGTAATTTATAATGAAGCAGAAATTAACTTTTCATGCATTTGTGATGAGATGGCTCCCAATCTTAAAAGGAAATTAGGCTGGATTTTTCACTTGCTATAGCCATAGCTTTTAAAGTATATGTTTCATACTTTCACAAGTATGAGAATTAAATTATTAATATTAATTACTACTAATTTTTTAAAAGACTGAATAAAATAGGAAATTAGATATTTGTTATTAAATGCATAAAAATTTTGATTAATATATTGATAATATTAAACATGGAAAATTTTGACAATGATAAAAAGACATTTAATATAAGGGATTCAATATTATAAGTCCCTCATGATCAGTGGGTCAGTCCTTCAATGATATTTTTCATTTTTTTAGGTCATTTTGAATTACACTTCTGCAAATGTTTGTTAAATATACAAATTTAAGATTTTGTATTTTGTAAAGTAGAAAAATGGCAGATTTGAGCTCCTTTCAGGATTTTAAAACTTATAAGCCATTTGGGGCATCTTAGCACTTTTTTTAAATATTTGCACACAGTCCAATTCTAGAGAAGAATGAGTTGGAGATATAGTCTACTGTTCTGAGCAAAAGAGAAATTGCATTAGGATATTTCTAAAGCTTTTAACTTTTGTAACTTTTCAGAATTTTTGGTGATTTGAAAAAATTATTTATTTTAAGAAATGAATTGTTTGAAATTAATTATTTATCTTTCCTGCATTATTTTTCAGTTTCATTGATTTTTTTAGAAGAACTAACAGAACAGAATTCCAAAAGAGTTCCATGTAAATTTAAAGGTATGTTTCTGATAATTGAGATAGAAAGCAGAAGCAAAACATCATCTAGTTTGGTGGTTCTGCCTCAAACTAAAGAGTTACTTATTTATTTCTGCTATTATTCACTAGGTTCCTGAGGTTGCAGAAATCACCAACCAACACACATAAAAGTCTTGTTAGTTTGATTCTCACAACCAATTCAAGCTAAAATACACTAGTATCACTGTAGTTTCAGACCAAAGGGTGTTTCTAAATAATAAAAATATGTATACATAAATATATAAATATAAAATAAAAGATAATATTAGATAGATTTTTTTTCCTGAATAATCATTTTTACAATATCCCTTTAGACACAGTTCTGGGAACAAAGTGTCACAAATAAGACATAAATCCTACATTGCTACACAGAGTAATTAAGGCACATACTAAGAGCTTGGTATAAAACTTAGCAGAGTGACATAAATAACTAGAGAACATCATAGAGACTTATACCTAAGTGCTAAGTAGCAAATTCATAGTCTAAGTACATGAAGAGACAAGTGATCATAGCAAATTTTATAACTCAGTTGCTGCTAATATACAGAGATAGAGATATTTATTAAGAGATGGTTTTATGCAGATTTTTGGTTTAAAAAGGGAAAGATCAAATAATGGAGGTGATTTAAACATGAGCAATAATATTTTTCTGCATTCAGTACCTTTTTTGCAGATATATGAATTATAATTAATTCCAACCAGAAAAATGCAGAAATAGTGAAAAGATTATTCACTAGGAGTAAAACTACTTAAAAAGAGAACCAAAACTTCCATTCCTGTCCAAATGTTTATTCCTGACAAAAAGACTGCTTCTTTTGAACAATTTCTGTAGATATGTTTTTTTTTGTAATAAATATTTTGGTGATTTTTTGCATATTACTTAATATATTTATGCTTCACATTTTCTCTTTTGTCCTATTTTACTACCTATATTCTGAAAGAAAAAAAAAAATTCTAACTCCTAAACTCACTTGATATTTGAGATATCTTTTAATTAATTTTTAAGCTTATATCATTTCTATAATGAATACTGTGCTTTCAGTAAAGAATGACTATTTTTATGCACCTGGCTCATTTACAGGAGTTTTGTTGTGTTCTTTGGTTTTATTTACAGTGACATTTAAAAAAAAGGTTAATGTTAAACCAAAACACAAAAGACCACCAACTTAAATTTTAAATCAAGATTGTATTGTGTACACAAAAGCTGGCCAGGACTGTCTCTTACAAGATTCCATGCTAGAGATCATCCCCCTGATCATCAGGAAAACGTTTTTACAGCACAAAAGTTACAAAGGAGGTGGGTGTCTAAGGTACTTACAGCTAACAAGATTTTGACAATCATAATACAAAGGCAAATAGCAGGTTAAGGATCTATGTGGCTAACATTTCAAGGTGGAAAATAAATTCAGCTCCAGACATTAGAATTTATAAGTTGCCACTGAAATTTAGAGAGAATTGTTATTTGGTCAGAAGGAGCCAGTATTTATGCGGCACCAGTAAGGTTTTAGAGAGGGTTGTTATCTGGTAAGGGATAGCCAGGCATAGGTGAATTCAAAACACAGGTAGAAATTACAAGCAAGTTTAAAACATCAAAATATTGTCAGGCCAAAGAGAAAATTTAGTTTCCTTACACAAAACAGAAATACACTTTTTACCTCTAAAAGCTCTAAGAGAAGACTTTATTTATTTTTGTATTTTCTCATATCTAATAGCTTATGGCATTCCTTTGTTTGTGACTATAAATGCTTCTCTTCTGTGTTTATGGGGCTTCCAAAACAAAAAAATATAGATAAGCCCTTCTCATAGGGAAGATTTTGCAAACATAGCAAGTAACTACCCTTTAACCCACAGGGTCTGACAACCATATTATAGGATATGAAAGACGCTCCAATATGCTTATTCTTCCAACCATTGTTTGCAAAGATTGACAAAAGTCAATTCATTGCACAGAATGAGTGAGGTGAGTCTCTGCTCTGCAGTCCAGAACAGGATGTAAAAGAGCCCCCAAAGTGAGTTTAAGACAGGGCTTTACATGACATAGCTGACAAAATCCTAAAAACAAAAGAGAACATAAATTCAGAGAGAACCATACCCACATAATCTCATTTGACAGAATCAAATTCATAAGAGGAACAGAGGACAGAGGTAAATCTAAAGGGATTTAACTATATTTTCTTTTTCTAAATTGCTATTAATGTCTCCCAGGATTATAGAGTTCTGGATCTCCTCAGTTACTACTTTATCATTACCTTCAACCTACAATGCATGAGGCACACTGAATTTACCCTCATACTCAGGTACTTATCACTTATTTTTTTCTATAGAAAAGCATATATATATTAATATATTTTTTCCCACATTTCCAAGATTCTACCCTGAAAATTTCTGTGATATCACTTCCCTGAAATGCATTTTCATTATTTCATGTCAGTTCACCTAAGTATTCTATATCATGTGTTGGAAAAGTTGAGACAACTCGAAGGCACTTCTTATTTGACTATTTATAAACTATAATTAAATGTCAACCTCAGTACCTCCAAAGAACTTAAGTCTCATTCACCTTTCTCATTTATAGTGCTTTATTTTTTAAGTAGGTAGCAGAAATTTTATTTTGAAGAAGAGTAAGTGATTTAAAGCCATTCAGTGTACTTTAGAGGATCCCAAAAACCTATGGTTGTGGTTCTTAAACACCCTTATCCCTGAAAGATCTAGATTACACTCCAGGTTGGACACTGATACTGTGCTTCCATGGGAAATGGTTTCTTGGTTGTGAATATTGTCTTTCCCTTTCCCCTATACTCTTGGAAATGTGTGCATTGTGTGAAGTTTTAGAATCACTATTTTCAACACAGTTAGCATGGACCCATTTGTTAATAGAAGGAATCTATATTCTGAAAAAAAAGACCTTCACCAAGGCCTAAAGAAGTGATAAAATAATCCCTGGAAAAAATAACAGTCATCCATTAGATTATTATTTTTTAAATACTAAGAATAAGTTTAGTTAGTAATACATTACCGTACTAGGAAAAGTGATATAAATGCAATTTTAATTTTTAAAGTAGTTTCTGATTACTACAAAGAGAGTATAAAAAGCTGGGTACATGGGCTGGAGTTGTGTCTCAGTTGTAGACTACTTTGCTAGAATGTGCAAAGCACTGAGTTTGATACTCAGCAATACACATAAAGATTTTTTTTGTTTTATTTTTTAAATACATGACAATGGAATGCATCACAATTCTTATTACACATATAAAACAGTTTTTCATACCTCTGTTTGTATATAAAGTATGTTCACATCAATTCCTGTCTTCATATATGTACTTTATTTTTGAGAGAGAGAGAGAGAGAGAGAGAGAGAGAGAGAGAGAGAGAGAGAGAGAGAGAGAATTTTATTATTTTTATTTTTTAGTGTTCTGCAGACACAACATTTTTGTTTGTATGTGGTGCTGAGGATAGAACCCCGGCTGCACGCATGCCACGCAAGTGCACTACCACTTCAGCCACATCCCCAGCCCCATATATGTACTTTAGATAATAGTGTCTATCACATTCCACAATCCTTGCTAATCTTTACACAACACTCCTACACTGGCCACTTCACATAAACTTGCCTCAGGGATTCAATGCATTAATCAAATAGATTTTATTCAGCCTATGCAGTGCTGTTGGAATGGCTATTATAAAAATCTAAAATTGTCATGTGTGGTGGCATATGCCTGAAATTCTAGAAGCTATGGGGGGGGGACACAGGAGAATTGTTAGTACAAAGACAGCCTCAGTAACATAACAAGGCTACAATCAACTTAATGAGAGCCTGTCTCAAAATATAACATAAAAAAGAATGTGGATGTATCTCAGTGGTATGCAACTCTGGGTTCAATACCCAGCACCAAACCATACAAAACCAAGCAAATATCTCATAATTAATAGGGATTCTAGGGTACAAAAATATGTAAAAATATTGGTGACAATATAAATTTAATAAATATATTTTTTTATAAAAGTGTTAAGGTTCTTTAAAAGCCCCAATTAAAAATGCCACATAATCCACTAGGAATAATTTGGGGTAGCAGTGCAAAATCATACATGCCTGTACTCCCAGTGGCTTAGGAGAATAAGAGGTAGAAAACTAGGGATTTATTTTCAAATTAAAGACCAGCTTCAAGAACTTGGCAACGTCCTAAGAAACTCAGTAAAACCCTCTCTCAAAAATAAATAAATAAATAAAAGTGTTGGAGACTGGGTATGTAGCACACTGGTAAAGTGCCCTGGGGTTAACCTCCAGTATTTAAATAAATAAAAAAAATAATAATAATTGTCATTAAAAAATGCCATACAATCCAGTAATAATAACTTTTGGTATGTATGTAAAAAATTTGGAATCCCTTTGCTAAATATATTGCCACACATCTATTTTTTTTTTTTTTTTTTTAGAATGATGGTTCTTGCAAAACACCTCAAATTTTACTCATGGTACAAAAAGTAATAAACGACACATTAGTACAGAAAAACACACAGCTTATAGCTCATCCTTTAAAACCAGAAGATAAGTGAAAAGTCAGCACAGATTCTTATTTTCACTATAAAAAGTAAAATAAAAAAGTACACAGGGGAACTGAACTGTTTTTTCCTTCTTTCCAGGGATGTGTGACACATAAGTTCTCTGTCAGTACTAAACTAAACAATGTAGTAAACCAAAGCTGACACACGAACAGTAAAGCTGTCCACTGCCTCCTCCTCATGCTGAGCTAGACCAGTGAACACCATCTTGGCAGGAGATTGTGATGGGAAGAAGAAATCGCAGAGTCTTTACCTACCCTAATAAAAAAAACAAACAACTGGCTTACACAGAAAGGGTTTTAAGCCAACATGCACAACACACCTGACATGCCATGACGCAGGGTTGCTTCAGCCTGTTCCAGCACATAGCAGACATTCTCTGGTGCTGCTGAAACAGGTGCACCAACATGAAAAGCATTTTTATCTTTACAGCACTAATGACTAAAAAGCACATAGCATATAATACTTTGATCTTTAGGTGGATTATCATGGAAGTTCCAAGATCATATCCACTAAGTTTGCCTGAGTATTCATCTATAAAAATATTTTTCAAAAATAATGCTTGAAAGAGACTTCTAGAAACAGTGGGACTATATCAGGACCAACAGAAGACAGTGTTACAAGGACCATGTATGTTAAGACTGGGAGTTGACTTTCACACGTAGCTTTTAGGTAAAGGACATCTCTCTTGGTTGACCCCACAGCCAGCACAAGCTGTGATCAGAGGAGACACAGAAATCGAAGGACAGGCAGCTGGCTCCAGTAGCTCCCTAGATAAATACTCCCAAACAGAAACCCCATTGAGGGTGAAGGACTGAAACTATGTCCCATGTAAAAAAGAGCAGTGAGTGCACAAAGGACTCATGCAAAGCCTGCTGGGAAGAGGAGGGTTCATGGTTGTGGTTATGCACACCAACATGTACCAGGGAAGGGCTCCCAGGTGGAATGGCTGACCTGGGCATGATCAGAGGGGCCTGACCCAAGCACCTGAGAGGTGACTAGGTGGGGAGGGGAAGAACACTAATACAAAACGGCTTGTCAGGAGAAGTGGGTCCAAAGGTCCGGTCATGTTGTTTCTGACCTGTCAATACTTAACACAAACCAAGGGCTGCAGAACAGAGTCTTTCTGAGATGGACTCTTCTGTCGTCATTAGCTGTAGTCTCTCTTAGTCTGTCAGACTGGTGACATCCAGAATGTTCCTGTTCATTGCCTGGAGATGGGACCTAGTGCCTCAAATTGTTCTGGGAAGCTGGCATAGAGGATGATTTGCACAATGAAGTCACCACTAAGCCACTGCTTAAGTCAGTCCCCGGCCTTCCTTTTCTGTATTGTAGTTGTGAAAGCTGCCATGTTAAATCCAGGAATCCGCTCCGGTAGCTGTTCTTCAATATATTTTTCCACCAGAGAAATATATTCGTTAAAAATGGGTGTGTAGATGAGTTTATTCTCTTCTGTATCTTCAAACTCCTGGTAGTACTTGTCCATGAAGTTTCTCTGTAATAACTGGAACTTGTCATCCATGATAATGTCCTCTAGATATCCAACCACAGCATCAAATTCTGCATCAGATGCAGAGGAGGACAGCGCCAAGCTCTCTTCCTCTAGGGTGTCCATCGCCGCGGCACCGCATCCACCTGGGCGGGCGAGCGGGCCTGTCGGCCTCCTATCCCGCCCGCGGCCCAGGCCCAGCCTCCGTCCTGCTCCGTGGAGCCCACACCCGCATCGAGGGCACGGCGGCCCACCAGCCGGAAGGAGGCCTCGCCGCCCAGGCCGCAGGCAGCCCACGGCCCAGCCGGCTCAGCGCGAGGCCCGGCCTCGGGCTCCTGGCTGCGGCCTCGCACCAGCAGGGCCTCCTCGCACAGCGAGGCCGCTCCGCTGCCGCCGCCTCGGGTCCAGACGTCCTCTATTTTTTATTGTACCTTTATTCACAGTATCTAATAAAAGGAAACAAATAAAGTACCTTTTAGAGAGAAAGTATATCAGAAAATGCCTTCCAGTTGCAAAGCATCCAATTAGTCCATCCCTTCAGAAGCTACACACTTAAAATTCAAAGTGGTCCCTAGAAGACAAGACTCAGAGAATGGTGTTTTCTAAATACTCCAAAAAATTTGGAATCTCTGGGAACCTTGTTTCAGATATTCTAAAACTCAGAACTAGCTCATATGGGAGGTCAGAATGAGAACACAAGACATAGTAAATTCTTTAATGGGGAATCTTAACTCAGACACTGACATAACCAAAAGCAGAGTTGCAGATAAAAAATAGATTCTGTTTCACTGATTTCTGGGTTATGGATTCAAATCAAATATATATTAGAAAAAAAGTTAAGGCTACTGGTTAAAATCTACATAAAACAGGTATTAAAAATGTACCAGGTGCTGGGTGTGTTAGTGCAAGCCTGTAATCCCAGTTGCTGAAGAGGCTGAGGAAGAATTATCAAAATTTCAAAGTCAGCCTTAGCAGAAGTGAGGTGTTAAGAAACACAGTGAGATCCTGTCTCTAAATAAAGTAAAAAAAAAAAAAATCCTGGGGATTTGTCTTAGTAGTCAAGTGTTCGTGAGTTCAATCTCCAATATCCCCCATGAAAAATGTACCAGGGGGCTGGGGCTGGGGCTCAGTGGAGCTCACTTCTCTGGCACATGTGAGGCACTGGAATATAAGGTCTATCAACAACTATATATATATATATATATATATATATATATATATATATATATATATATATATATAATCAACAACATTATATATATATCTATATATCAACAACATTATATATATCTATATATCTATATATCAACAACATTATATATATCTATATCTATATATCAACAACATTATATATATATATATATATATATATATATATATATATATATATATATATATATATATATCAACAACATTATATATATATAAAACCAAGATATTGACATGGACTTTGATCTAAATTGCGTGTAATTTAGCCCTTAAGATTGAAGTTGGTTGGGGCTGGGGATGTGGCTCAAGTGGTGGTGAGCTCGCCTGGCATGCGTGCAGCCCGGGTTCGATCCTGAGCACCACATACAAACAAAGATGTTGTGTCCGCCCAAAACTGAAAAATAAATATTAAATTTTTTTTAAAAAAATCTCTCTCTCTCCCTCTCTCTCTCTCTCTCACACACACACACTCTCTCTTTAAAAAAAAAAAAAAAAGATTGATGTTGGCCAGGCATGGTGGTGCCTGCCTGTAATATCAGCTGTTTACAAGACTGAGACATAAGGATCATGAATTCAAAACCAGTCTCATCAATGGTGAGGCACTAAGCAACTCAGTGAAACCCTGTCTCTAAGTAAAATACAAAATAAGGGTATGGATGTGGCTCAGTGGTAGAGTGCCCCTGACTTCAATCCCCAGTCTCCCCCCCCCCAAAAAAAATGGGGCTGAGTAAATAGCTCAGCTTGTAGAGTGCTTGCCTTCTAAGCATGAGGCCCTGGGGTCAATCCCCAGTACACACACACACACACACACACACACACACACAGAGAGAGAGAGAGAGAGAGAGAGAGAGAGAGAGATTGAAAGTGCATGTAATTTAAATTCAAGTTAGTCCCACTTTTATTTTTTTTCCTGTCACACCAGAATAAAAGAGTTTCCTGAAATATTTGGAATGTTTGTGTGGGTTATTTATTTATTTATTTTTTATTTACTTATTTTTATGTGGTGCTGAGGATCGAACCCAGGACCTTTCACGTGCTAGGTGAGTGCTCTACCACTGATCCACAACCCCAGATTGCCTGACCATAAATAAATAAACAAATTAATAAATAAATAAACCCTCAATTGATGACCCATTACAGTTTTTAAAAATCCTTAATTGGGACACATAAACCTCATTTAGGAGAGATTCATTATTTTTAATGTCACCTACTTTTATTCTGCTTTCTTCTCATATGAAAATCTCAGAATGATAAATTAAAATCTTTTAAAAATGCCCTCCAGTTCTTGAAGAAAAACATTATAAATGATGCATACATTTGAAATAAAAACATGGGAAAATGATTAATAATGCTGAAAGTGGAGTTTTGAGATTAACCAAAATTTCTCAGTTTGCAAATTGAATCTGAGTGCTTGTCTCATAAATTTTGAAGAAAAAAAATCCATTTAAGCAAGAAGAAATAGAACGCCCACCAGGTGGTATGAGGAATGATACCAGAAAAAAAAAAAAAAAAAAAAAAAAAAAAAAAACTCATTTTTGTGTGCCATCTTAGATGGTTTTGGGCAGAACAGGAAACATAATGCAAGGCCTTTTACATTTGAAATAGGCCTTAATGGTGCTCATTAACATATTTAGGTTAGCCACCAGGTGTGTTTGAGTGAGGCCCATTATCCACATTACGTGGTCATTATACTATCTATTCTATTTTATACTTATTTTCTGTGAACAGAGAACCCTAGTTTTGGATATGGGAACAGAGAGCTAGAAAACTAGGGGTTTATTCTAAGACCTATGGAGAGCTAAACTGAAGTTTTGGATTTCAGATTTTTGTTTTGGATTTGAGATACTGCTTCTGCTATATTTAAAAATCTCAGGACTCATGAGGAGAATGAGTTAAAAGCCAGCATCATCAAACTTGTGAGGCCCTAAGAAATTCAAGGGACCCTGTCTCTAAATAAAAATATTTAAAAAGGGGTGGGGATTATGAATCTGTGGATGAACACCTCTGGGTTGAATTTATGGTACCAAAAAGAAAACAACATACACTCAATAATAATAATAATAATAATAATAATAATAATAATAATAATAATAATTATAATAATAAACAAACAAACAAACAAGCAAACAAACCCTCATGAGTAACAAGCCCTAAAATTAACAGCCTCTCTCATGCATGAATACAATAAATGGATTTGGAGTTCTCTCCTGGTAATTATCTCAGTCTTCTCTTTGCAATCTGGAGACATGCTGGACTCATGGCACATGGAAGCCCACAAAGGGCTTTAGAAAGAAGCTGAAAACACCATACAATTATGGAATAAAATGCCCAGGTTTTCAACTGCTGATCTAAGCCTCACTAGACTAGTCAGAGGGAGGTGAAGGCTAAGCTACCACAGAGAGACCCTCTGGCCACAAGACTCTGGAGAGGACCGCGAGGAGTCCCTAGCCATGACTGCCAGTTTCCACTATTGCCACTCCTGTCAGCTTTAAGCCCCCTTCCTACACAGTCTCAATATAACAAGGCACACTTAGCATTTCCTGGCTCTCAGGGTTCTCAGCGTTCTCCCTGTGGTTTGTTTTCAGATTCTGCATAGCACAGACACCTGGGCTCCGGATCCAGAACAGAAGCCTACAAAAAGATTGAAAAAATGGCGGGTTCCAGACATCAAGGGAACAGAAGATTGTGGAAGCCCTCCCCCTCATCACTGGCTGCATGAGGATTGGACAGTTCTCACCTAAGTGACTGATTTGTCAAGGCTTCAGGCACTGCCTCCAATCTGAGCCAAGTGGGCACAGAATCAATGTCTGAATGACAGGCTGCTCCATTGTCATTGTTAACCGACTACAGATCAGGGCTGAGAATATAGCTTAGTCAGTAGAGTGCTTGTTTTGCTTATATAAGGCCATGGATTCAATCCCCTGCACTACACACATACACTCCCACCAAAAAAAATACATTAAGCAACGGACTTTGGAGACTAAGGTTATGGATCAGTGGTAGAGAACATCCCTAGCATGCATGAGGTACTTGGTTGAACACGAAGCACCGTATTAAAAAAGCCACCCAAGAGGGGGATGTGGCTCAAGCTGTAGCACACTCGCCTGGCATGCAGGCGGCCCAGGTTCGATCCTCAGCACCACATACAAACAAAGAAGTTGTGTCCGCCAAAAACTAAAACTAAATATTAAAAAAAGCCAACAAAGAAACTACTAATGATACTGTGTCCATCTACAACAAAAAAAATTCAAGAAAAAAAAATTTGTATTGGACTTGTGCACCCTCACTACAGAACTCATAAACACTTTTTATAAATAATATATACATATATGTCTTCAGAAAATGTATAAAATTCTCCTGTTATGTCTTTTCAAGTAACTTATATTACAGGTATGCTTCACAACCTGAAATCCTCCCCATCTCACTTATTATTATTATTATTATTATTATTATTATTATTATTATTATTATTATTTAAGGCCTGTTAATTGCATTAAATGCCTCTGTATGGGGTTATTTTAAGGCAAAGTTTTCTTCCAATAATAGGACCTCGCCCAGCGAGAAATGTATTGACACTTATAACTGTTTATAAGGTTAAAGCAATTTGTGAATAAATATGTATATATATTTTTATGAAAATGATATCACAATTACTTTAATATATATTTTTTTTAATTTTTCTATTCTTTGTCTCATAAAAAGAAACAGTTTGAACTTTAAACTCTTCAGCAATGTTCTTATATCCCTTCCCCCAAAAACGTGACTCACAAGTATAATTCAAATTATTGAGACTCATAAATTTTTGATCCTTTATTTTGACTAGTGAAGTCTAAAGATTTTCTTTTTATTTTCACCTTTAAATGAAGCCCACTTTTTATAGCTTTCTTGTTGTGTAACTGACATTTAATATTCTGCAATTTTTACCCCCATTCTGATCACTTTGGACTATTGATGTTTTCATGGAGGGGATCTTAAAGTGGTCATGCACAAGGTAGGAAATAAGACTGGTGATTGCTGAGTATGTAGATTTTGCTATACAAAATAAGTATTGGTGGATGATATGGGGGTAGGGAGAAAAAGAGCAATGAAAAAAAGGAGAAAAACTTGAACAATAGAGGGGTTCACATGCTACAAGTCTACAATGATAGCGTGAATATAGAGGGTAGTGTTCTTGGAAGCAGCAATAAAATTTGAGGGAAAGAAAAACGTATTTTTTTGCACAGTTCCCAAGTGAGAGAGCCAGGTGAATGGGTTCTGTGTTCAACTCTTCCCACCTAGGAGTGGAATTTATAGTTCATAGGGTATGTCTCAGTAAGTAGTAAAACACCATTTCTATGTACCTTTACACTTTTTCATGGCTACAAGCTGACTTTGACAATTCTAGTCACATTACATCTTTGCACTTGTTAGCTATTCATTAATTAATTCATTACATTACATTATTTATTTGTTTTTTATTAATTCACTTTTTCTTTAGTTGTCAATTTTTTTACCTTACTGGTGATTACATAATTGCATAAATATTCTGAAGGTTGACTTTTGGTTAAATATTGTTTTATGTGTTTATTCATACATTTGCTTTTCATTGAAATGTTTTTCCTTTACCAAGCCTGATTTATATTAGACCTCAATCTTCATTTATGAAGACTAGATAAAATCACATTATTCCAAATAACTCAAGGATTTATCATCTTTGCAGAACCCTAATCACCTGCTAAAGTTGACCCAGTCTGGGTCATCTAAAAGCTGCGTCAAAACTCCTCTTTTTTCTTATATACACTTTAATAAAGAATTTCTCTCTCACTTTTATATTTTGGAGAGTAGACTGACTTCCCAAGCAGTAGTTAATAACCTAGATGAGTTTTCCAACTAGCTCACTATTACGTTTAAATTATTTAATCCTTGACACTAACTGCTGAGAGCCATAGCTAAGTAAGAATGACTCATGGCAATTTCCTTGTCAGCTTACCCCATGTTGCTTAGACAGAGGACTCTCCACTGTGGAAATGGGCTTGCCTTGGACCCAGGTCATTTGCAGTGACATTGCATGTATGTTTGAGTAAGGTGACCCTGCTCAAGGACAAGGATGGATTCGGGTTTAGGGAGAATCCTGCTGGATTAGGGTGGGTCCAGGTTTAGGGTGTATCCTGCTGGGAATAGGGAGTATCCTGCTGCCTCAGGTGCTTGCTCCTTGGGTTTAGGGTGGTTCCAGGTTTAAGGAGGACCCTGCTGGGACTAGGGCATATCCTGCTGCCTCAGGCCCAGCCCGCTCCTTGAGTTCCCTTTGAGTTCTCCCGGGATTCAGAGAGTATTTTGGGATGCAGAGCCCAGTGCAAGTGCTTTTTCCCCAGAACGTGCGTGTAGAGTGCTGGTGACAGTTCAGGAATAAAGAATTGCTGTTTGAATCTACAAGGCTGTGAGTGGCTCGTGATTTTGTGCCCAGGCAGACTGCGGCAACTAACAGTGTCACTGATTAATTTTTTTTTTTTAAATTTTTGCAAGATCTCTCTCTCTCTCTGTCTCTCTCTCTCTCTCTCTCTCTCTCTCTCTCTCTCTCTCATATGACAAATTGAAATCAGATATGCTTTTTTACTAAGAAACACTCTCAGCCTTTAATAAAATATTCTATAAAGAAAAAGGGTTTCACTGATTTTCTTAGAGCCTCACTAAATTGCTGAGGCTGGCTGACTTTAATCTAATGTTATAGAAGTTTGCAATATATATATATATATGAGAGAGAGGGAGAGAGAGAGAGAGAGAGAGAGAGAGAGAGAGAGAGAGAGAGAGAGAGAGAGAGAGAGAGAGTAGTGTTCATTTGACTCTTTCTCTTGGGGACTGTGCCAGAGTTACCTTTTTCTTTCACTTCTACCTTATTTCTGCCTCCAAAGAAACTACCCTTTACCCTCATACTACCATTGATCCACCATTAGACTTTTTAAATCTGAACTCTTGAGTTGGTCATTCTTTCTCTCTTTCCTTCACAGCACTTTTTTCTCTACCCGTACCTATTCCACCAATACTTTTTCATGAATACTCACTACTACATACTCAGTATCCACCAAGGTCACATCTTGATCCATCCCTGTTCTGCCTTTTCCATGGATCACTTTGAGATCCCCTCCACCCAGATATCAATAGTCCAGAGTAAGGTCAGGTAAGGGTGTTATATATACAGGTTTTTAAAAGTCATTTACATAACAATAAGCCTATTAAAATTGGGATGTATTTTGTCTTAGGTTAAAAAAGAAAATCTACAGACTGCACTGTTATACTGAATTGTTTAAAATTTATTAATCTCAATAATTTGGAAAAAGAAATTCTATAAAAAGGAGAATAAAGGAAAGAACATAATACATAAAATTGACAAATTTGAGGACACACCAAGGGTACATAACAAGGAGTGTCATATATCAGTGCTTTCAAAAGACAAATTAATTTGAAATAAATGTAGTTAATGTGAGATGTAGTAATCATTTTTAAATTATATATAATGGTAGTATACATGTATATGTACAAAATGCATCTCATATAATTATGAGTATACATTGCAAAAAATTAACTCTACAGTATTTATTTAATTTTTCTGACAACACTGTAAATACCTACATCTAGGTTTATGTATTACCAAATGTTCAGGATACATTTTGTACTTCATAAAGTACAAAGAACATAATGCCATCATTTATCTTTAATTTTTAAATATTTTTTTAATTATATATGATAACAGAATGCATTACAATTCTTATTACACATATACAGCACAATTTTTCATTTCTCTGGTTTTATACAAATTATATTTACATGAATTCACTTCTTCATACATATACTTTATATAACAATATACATCATATTCCACCATCATTTTTAACCCCATGATCCCTCCCCTCACCTCCCAACCCCCAAAAGGTCATTTTGATACACAATGATATATGCTATAAAGTTATAGAAAAGAGTATATACCTTATAATAATATGAAGAGATAAGGTTTTGTAACTAATACATAGAATAATAATAATAATAATAATAATAATAATAATAATAATAAACTTGCCATTTAGACATTAATAAATTATACACCTAGCACTATTGACATCTTTTCCAAAAAAATTGACATCTTTTCCAAAAAAAGGGGGAGTTATTTGTGGGGGAAAATGGTATTCTATGCTTTCTTAATATCAAGAATAAATTATTTTCAGAAGTAATATATATTTCAATATAAAAATAAAATAGAACCAGGTTCCATGGCACACACCTCTAATCCCAATGGATTGTGAGGCTAAGGCAAGATAATCCTGAGTTTAAAGCCAGCCTCAGAATCATAGCAAGGCCCTAAGCTACTATGTGTGACCCAGTCTCTGTGTGCCTCTGATTTAAATTTCCAGTAAGAAACAACAACAACAAAAAGAATACAATGTATTGATGAGGACACAGAACAAATTATCATGAACTAAAGATGGAGTAGAAATTGCTGTTATTTCATCATGAAAACTGTATATATATATATATATATATATATATATATATATATATATATATATATATTTCTCACCATGTAGCTTAGACCTGTAGAAATTATAGTATGTGTGTACAACGACAGTGTACAAGTATGTGATAGCATAAGACTAGAGCTATACTTGTCAATACAGTAGAAATGTGCAGCCTAGGAGGAAAGAGGAGGTGATTCAGAAAAATAAAAATAATAAAGTTTGAGAAAAAATGGTTCTGGAGCCCAGAAAGATTTTTGGTTTAATTAGAGTACAAAATACCACATAAGTATTATACTGAAGTTACATCTGTTAAATACATCACATGTATAATGGATTTCAAGGAAAATATGTGGAACTTATCACAAACAAAATAAAAATGTACAAAAGCACATAAAATAGCATGTGTGTAAATAAAACTAATCATTACAAAGACAACTATTTTAACTCAATTTAATATATAATATTTTCCTGTCAAAATTTTAGCATGTTTTTCTTTAAATACAAGGAGAGAGCTGGACCTGTTGGTGCACAATTGTAATCCCAGTACCTTGGGAGGTGTATTGTGAGCTCAAAGCCAGCATCAGCAAAAGTGAGGCCCTAAGCAATTCAGTGAGATACCGTGTCTAAATGTCATACAAAATATGTTTGGGGCTGTGGCTCAATTCCCCTGAGTTTAATTCCAAGTACCAAATAAAAGAAAAGAAAGAAGGGACCAAAAAATTATCTTAGAAATAAAATATATGTAAAATACCCCAAAACCTTTAATAAAAAAAAACAACAAATAATATATTGTTATGAGACACATTTAATGTATATTATGAAACTATATTGCAATAATACAGACCAATATATCATAATATAAAACAAATCTGAAACCATATGTAGATCAATAGTATTGTTAAGAGCAATAGAAAGGTATATGTAAAACCGACCATATGAAAAATAACATTAGACGTGAATGAATGAATCTATCCAACCTAAAGTTAGAATTGGGACATAGAGGCAAAGAATGTGCAAGATAGTCAGTTCCAAACTTAGCAACACTATAAAAAGCAAATATTAACAGGGAATGATGTTGAAAATAAAGCAGAATATTAAATGAGACACTGTCCCTCCATCTATAGATAAATTTAAGGAAAAAACTACTGTGAGTATCTCTTTGGCAAAATCATGAATGAGTAGAGAGATTTAGATACACTGGATATTAGTCCAGTCTTAAGTAATGTACCACATTTGGGACAAAATTCCCAATTACCATCATCACCTCTAGTGAACAGAAATGTGAGAGAGGTGCTGAGGATGTTGCTCAGTTTTTAGAGTGCTTGCCTTTATGCACAAGGCCCTGGGTTCAATCTCTAGCACCACAAAAAAAAAAAAAAAAAAAAAAAAAAAAAAGAAAAAAGAAGGAAATATGAAAGAAATGATACAAAAAATCGGTGATATCTAGGAGCCATAAAATTTTTCACAAGTGTTTCATTAGCTGTGACCAAGACACAAAAATACCCAAATATCAAAGCTGTCAATTTATCTCAAAAAAAATCTGCCAGCATATTTTCCCAATTGCTGTTGCTGACAGATGAAGTTCACTCTAGCTTGTATTATAGGTGACATAGGGAGGAATCCAGTAAACTACTCTAAGCCTGACTGAGATTTTAGCACTTCCTGAATCCTGCCCAACCCTGATACACTAGTAATAAGGCCAGAACTACCAATTCCTCCTAGAAAAAGTTTTTTTTTTTTTTTTTTTTTTTTTTTTTTTGTGGGTGTGTGTATGTGTGTATTGAATGTTTCACATTTAACATATTTTGTTTATGTTACTATGTCCTGGATACACTAGTAATAATGCCAGAACTACCAATTGCTCCTAGAAAGTTTTTTTTTGTGTGTGTGTATGTGGATGTGTGTGTCAATG
The DNA here is from genome assembly GCF_047511675.1 of Marmota flaviventris. Classification (NCBI taxonomy): domain Eukaryota; kingdom Metazoa; phylum Chordata; class Mammalia; order Rodentia; family Sciuridae; genus Marmota; species Marmota flaviventris. The sequence goes on from NW_027288333.1 coordinate 46,232, forward strand.
TGTGTACTGAATATCTCAACTTTAACATATTTTATTTACCTTACTGAGTCCTGAAGTTCCAAACTCTAGAACAAAAGGTGATTGAGCTAATGTAAATCTCTGTAGATTTCAAACAAATGAATTTACATCCTTTTCCCAGCACTTTTATGAACTATGATACCAAACAGCTGTTCAGAAAGGAGCTTAAAAAACAATGATCCCTGTTTATTCCAACAAATCTTTACAGAATAGTCCTACATTGGCTACTTCATATGAACTTTCCTCAGAGATAAAATGCATCAGTCAAAGAGATTTTCTGTAGCCTGGGCAGTGTTGTTGAAAAGGTTATTATAATAATCTAAAAGAGCTAGGTGTGGTGGCAAATATACTAGAGGCTGGAGAGGCAAGTCAGGAGGATTGTGATTTGAAAGACAGCCTTAACAACATAGAAAGGCTATAAGCAACTTATTGAGATATTAGTGATATATCACCTGTCTCAAAAAAAAAAAAAAAAAGGACTGGAGACATAACTCAGTGGTAAACACCCATGGAGTTCAATTTCTAGCACCAAACCACACCAAACGAAACAAATATCTGAAAGATAGTAGGGACTCCAGAGTATAGATGTATATGCATAGATAAAAATTTTGGTTACAATATAAAGTTAATAAAGATACTTTTGAAAAAAATTTCATGGTTGTTTTTTTAAAGAGAGAGAGAGAGAGAGAGAGAGAGAGAGAGAGAGAGAGAGAGAGAGAGAGAATTTTAATATTTACTTATTCATTTTATTTTTCGGCAGACACAACATCTTTATTTGTACGTGGTGCTGAGGATAAAACCCAGTGCCACACGAATGCCAGGCAAGTGCACTACTGCTTGAGCCACATTCCCAGCCCCTATAATTGTTCTTAAGAGCTCAAAATAAAAATGCCATATAATCCACTAATAATAATTTTTTTGAAGCAGGGTATCATTGTGAATGTCTGTACTCTCAGTGGCTTGGGAGGATGAAACAGGAGGAACTTAAATGCAAGACCAGCCTCAGAAACTTGGCAATGGCTTAAGTGACTCAGTGATATCCTGTCTTATTAAAAAAAAATAGGGATGTAACACAGTGGTAAAGTGCCTAAATAAGTAAAAATAAATAACAATAACAATTCTTGGTTTAAAAAATGCCCTATAACCCAGTAATTATAATTCTGGATAAATATCTAAAGAAATTGGAACACTTTTGTTAAAGATATTACTTCACTTCCATTTTTATTGTAGGTTTATTCACAGTATCTAATAAAAGGAATCAAATGACGTGCCTTTTAGATGCAAGGTATTGATGAAAAGGTTTCTTCCAGCTGCAGATCATCCATCTACTTGCCTTAAAGGCTGCATACTTATAATTCAAACTGCTCCCGAAAAGGCAAGACTCAGATATGGATTCTTCTGAGTACTCCAAGAAATTTTGGTACCTCCGGAAAAATTCTGTAAGACTTTTCCAAAATTAAGGAATACGTAAATTTTGGAGTTTGGGATGTGGACAACATACAGTAAATTCTCCAAGGGAGAATCTTAATTCAGACACTGTGATAAGGTGTCTGGTCTGGGGAAGAAAGAGGAAGTAAAATCAGAGTTTGAGATAAAACTAGACTTTGCTTCACTGATTTCTAGGTTATTGATTTAATCCAAACAGATATTGGAAAAGGGTTAAAGCTACTAATTAAAATTTATGTAAAACAGGTATTTAAAAAGTACCAGGAAAGAGCTGAAGGTGTGGCTCAGTGGTACAGTGCTTGCCTAGCATATATGAGGCCGTGAGCTTAATTCTCAGCGCCCCATATAAAAAAATTAAATATAAATAAATATTTAAAAAAACACCAGGTAAGGATTTAGGGTTGTTGCTCAGTAGTAGAGTACTTGGATAGTATGCATGAGGCAGTCTGTTTGATACTGGACCCACATTAATAACAACAATAATAATAATAAATATATTTTGTTCATCCACAACTAAGAAAAAAATTATTTTAAACAAGTACAACAGTGCTATGGCCTGTAACCTTCTAATTATCTGTGTTCTAATTAAGCCCTTGCAATTCAACTTTCTTGTTATTTAAATTAAAGTCCATTTCCACTTTTATTTCCTGCCATACCAGGTCTAAGGAGTTTGCTTGAATATTAGGAATCCTTCTAAATGTCACTTTAATAAAGTCGTTTTACATATTTAAAAACTCAGTTGAAAGCAAACTTGGTGGCATAGGCCATAACCCCTGTGGCACAGAAGAATTATACATGGATATCATGAGTTCAAAGCTACCATCAGCAAAAACAAGGCACTAAGCAACTAAGTGAGACCCTCTCTCTAAATAAATACAAAAAAAGGACTGGGGATGTATCTCAGTGCCCCTGAGTTAAATACCTGGTACAAAAAAAGAAGAAAAATGAAAAAAAATTCACTTGAGGACAAATACATTAAAGAAACAAACAAACAAACAAAAAACACCTTAATTTTGGACAAATTAACTACACTATTGTGAGGATGGCCTTAGGCCTGGCTTAAAAAAAACTCCATTTTAAAAACTTCAGTTTGAAACATGCAGTCCCACCAGGCATGCCTAAAGAAGCCCTGAAGTATTGCCTTCAGACATAAACAAATCACTTCCCCTCACCATAAACAGAGTGAGGCCTCTGGCAGGTTGTCCTCACCTAATAAGAGGGAAGGGTGAGAAGACCAAGGTGCAGACCATCAGACCAGATGTTTCTGGCCCTAGAGTAAATGATGTCATGGAAAAATCTGGTGGTAACTAACAAGGATTGAAAAAAGGGTAAAAAAGCTGCAAAATTTAGTATAAAGAGTAGAGCAAATGAACAGATGTTCAGCCAGCTCAATAAAAAATGCACTTGAGCTGGGGAGGCTGATGAGGACTTGGAATGACATCTCATCACTTCTCACCATTTGTATTTTCCTCGCCACTCTTAAACTCTACAGCCACACCTTAGTGAGAGGGGGGAAGGTAAAAGACTATATGATGTTCTTCTCATGTGATGAAAACTTAATTTCAGTGGGGAGAAACCCAATGGGGAAAATAAAACCAAGAGGCAAGATCTCCCACACACCCGAAATATATACTTTTATGAATAAAAATTTTATCAAAATTACTTTAAAATTTCATTTAACTTTTGTGCTGTCTGGTCTTATGAGAAAGCAAATTTTATTTTAAACTTCTAAGCAATGTCCTAAGGCATTAATATTTTCCCAGAGGGAAAAACAATATAATGCATTAGTATAATTTAAAAATTTCTAGTATTCATAATAAAAATTAAGAAGGACAGCTTAAATCAATTTAATAACTTAAACCACTATATCCAAAATATTATTATTTTTGAAAATATAAATTGACTAATAAATAAATGTATTTTTCAAGCTTCATCCTAAAATTCACTCTTGACGTCTCAGGGATATCTATGTTCACCACAGCTATATTATATGTTTGAGATTCATAAATACCCTAACCTCAGCAAGGTGAAAAAAATGAACAACTCAGTTCTGTGTCATAGGTTATGGAATAAACATACCAAACAACATTCTCTTAGGGCCAAAGAACAGGAGAGACTCTGCACTTTGAGAGAGAAGCCATCTACAACTCAGAAGTGTACAAAAGTGGAAACTGTTTCTCACAGGTTTCTGGGCATGGGTCCATATTCATTTTAGATAGCATACTTTAACCAAAAGAGGTTGATATCACTGGAGAGAAGACTCTAGGTAATCAGATCATCAGTAATCCAGAAACTAGAGTCTAAACATTTAAAAAAATTATTTTGCAGTTTTGTCTTTAGCCTAATGCAGGGTTGTTATTTCAATTTTTCTTCTTTAGTATGGGGTACTCTGAGAATATCATCAAACATTAAAGGCATAGAAGTCTATACATATTTCCATATAATTCAATAAAGCCTGTCAAGAGATTAAAGTTTAAATTTAAATTAATAAAAATTTAACCAGTACCTATAAGGCACATTATGTTTTTCACATAACTTCTGTTCCACATATGATTGAATCCTGGCATTTGGCCCATGTTTAGTGAATTAGATATCTATCACTGAATAAGAAGAAACCATATAAAAATTATTGTCTCAAGTGTGGGCTTATCATCAATTAAGCCTGGGTTCATATGGGATCTTTTTACTGCATTAGGTGATAGTTGGTAAGGTTACTGAACTTCAGAGGGAGATATGGTTGCCAAAAAAAGCACCCTTCTTCTCAGAATCAAATAAATTAAGGTGGGCTCATTCCCATGGAGGTGACAGTGTTATGAAAGTAAAAACAAAGTATTCAAAGTGTTTCCTGACTAATACACTTTCATAGTCACAGATTTACATAAGTCACTCACAAAAAATAAGAGCTCAGATCCAAAATTTGTGAAATATACTCTGCACTTTGGCTACAAGAGGAGTAAAAACACATTGTCAACTTTATGTATACAGATAGGGCTAAAGAATTGCTAATATGTTGACACTCGGTATCATTCTGTTTTTTGTAATGGATGAGGTTTACATAGCTGTTCAGTGTGAAAGAATATTTGAAAGGTCTCCTGAATATTAAGCAACTTTACTGGAATTCAGGATCAATTCTCTGTGACCCCAAAGCCACAACTCACATCCTCTAGACTACATGAATTATCAATCTTTCATTATTGTCTTAGAAGTTAGATAGTGGCACAATAAAGCAGAATATTTTTTTTTGTACCAAGGACCGGACTCAGAACACTTTATCATAAATCACATCTCCAGCCCATTTGTTTTTAAAGACAAGCCAAGTTCTTACTAAGATGCTTAAGGCCCCACTGAGTTGCTGAGTCTAGCCTTGAACTTAAAATCCTTCTTCCTCAGCCTCTTAAGTCACTGAAATTGCAGACATACATTACAATATTGGCTCTTGTTTCCTGGTTTATGAATAGGCAAAATTGAAATGATAAGCAGAGAAGCAGCTGTTATAATCACCCCTTTATTCTGGCTTAATTCCTAAGGTTTAAATATTGAAACCCATATTTCAATGTATACTGAAGGTAACATTATCTATTATAGTAAACAGTCTGTTGATCTCCATCTTATCCAGACAATTATTTACTGCCTAAACTTGATTTAATTTGAAAATGTTACTCAATATGTTTGAACTTCTGGTTTTTCTTCTGGAATTATTAGGATACTAGGTTCAAACCATACAGCCTATGGAAAATTATGGTGTGCTTATAGCTAAAGAGAAGACTATATGATAAATAAAATTTTAAACTCATGAGGATGAGTTATTTTCTTTATTTTTATGTAACCTTGGTGAATAAGATACAGAGTACACAACCAAACCTTAAATCTTTTAAAGCAGGCTCTAACTCTAGTTAATAAAGAAAAATATCAAATACAAAAAGTTGTGTTGCAAAATCACATAGCAGTTGGTTTGTTATCAGAAGCACAGGAATGGGTTTCTGCCATATAATAATATCAGTATGACTTCAATATATATGATATCTTTAGATGCAGCCACACAGCAGTTGATCAATGAGAAGTTGCAAGAATGATGAGCTTGTTTAGATACCATCTGGAGATGGGTTTTAGTAATCCTAGACAGGGGGATTGTGTTCTAGTCATATCACAATACAGCATATTTTTGAGGCCTGTGGATGCAGAGCTCTTACCTCCTTGCTAATAGATCTTTGCAGAAGACTTCAGGTGTGTAGATTTTTTGATGATGAAACCTATAAGAGTGGATCATTGGAAAGGCCAAACATGGCTATAGCTACTCTGTTGTTGATGCTTCCAAAAGGTTATTGTTATTATTATGATGATGATTATTATAAGTATTATTATCATTTATTTAAGTAATGAATACCTTGATTAAGTGTATACATTAATTGTCATAAACATTTTTTTCTGAGCATGTCTTCACTATGTAAAATATTGATCATGCACCTTTGTTTTCTGGCCTATATATGAAAGGGCCTATGGAATGATGCAGGATTCTGAGGGCTGAATGCTCCGGGCTACCTGGAGCTATTGTTACCTCTGCATAAGCATGACTACACTGCCAAATCTTCCTCACATCTCTCAATTGCTAGAGACCAAAATTTTACATCCTGGGTCTCAACATCCACACAGCAACTCGCATAGTCTTTAGGATATTTGCAGGTGAGAGATATCTCAGTCCTGATAGATTAATGGAGATTTTTAGGGGAGTAGTGGCAACTATGGACACGAAGAAGCATACAACACTTTGTTGCCTCAGTCCAATTACAGTGAACTCCTGTGGAGAGCTGTGACATAGTGGGATTAGTTCCTTGTAAACAGAAATAAGGATTCTGACTGCACTGTGCACAAACATGAACCTTGGAAGTTGAACTATCAATGAACTGCTGAAGCCCAGGCCTCAGCCCCTGGCCAAAGAAAAAAGTGGCAGCAGTGGCATAGATGATTTGGAGAAGTAGTCAAATGAGTCATGTGCAGCTGCTGTGGCCATGGGATGAATGGTTTCTATAGATCTGACAGCAAAAACTGATGCAAGTGTATGAGAGACTACCAGAATGAGAAATTGCAAAATAATCAAGAAGTATAGGAATCCAAAGTATATCCAGTAGAGTAAGATCTCTGTATTTTGAAAATACCCATCAACCTTCTCCATTGTGATGATTGAGTCTGGGGAGAAGAAGAAGGATAAAGGCCTTCAAGTCCAGTCAATGGATGATGCATAAAATGAAACAACAGCAGCCAATGGCTCCAGTGAACAACTGGCATGGCCAGCCCAGGTATCCAAGTTTACCCCATTTTACCTGTTAAGCAGAACTGGTGGACTTTTAAAAATAATTTACCCAGGTGGCAAGAGAGCAAGATTATTATTTTTTGTCTGTAAGAATTAGAGATAAACAGCGTTCTGTGTTGCACCTTAAGAATGGAGAGGTTAGCATTGCTCCTTACAGTTGAAGTTGTAAAATGCTCAATGCCATGAGGCATTTAAGGACAAAAAAAGACCAAGTATGTTAGTACCTGGCCAGGCTTCCAGAGGGCTGTATTTTTAGCAAGTAACCAAGGTCATAAACACTCATATTCAATCTATGTACTCAAGGTCAAAAACATTTGTTTGTGAGCATGCTCTTACATCAGTAAAATGTTGTTGATATGCCTTCTTTGTCTGACCTGCATAAAAAAAAAAAACATTCTATTTAATAATTTGGGGGGCTGAGGGATAGAAGCTAGAGTTTGGTTATGGGCTATTGCTGCCTTCAAAAGTAGCATGCCTACCATCCCAAAAGTTCCTCACGTCTTCATTCAACTGCTTGAGCCCCAAACCTTGCTTTTTTGATATAAGCCCCTGCACAACAGCCACAGATGTGAAATCATTTTTAATTTGAGACTATCACAAATCCTCTGCTTTATGTAAGTAGTATTGTGTTGTTTTGTAGACATACTCTCAGATAAAATTCATACAGTGGAGATTTAGTATATTATTTATTTTAGATTACACATATGGCCTTAATGTTGTCTCACCCTCACTTTTTTAATGTAGTGTTTCATATTCTCCATTTACAAAACTTTTGTGATACAGATACAGTCCTTTTGTTGCAGTTTCCATAGCATCCTGCATTTTCATCATGACTGAAATGAAATATGGCTGTTTTCAAATTTCTCCTGATAAGAAATTTTAAAAATATTGCTTGTTCTTGATTTTTCAATTCAATTTTCAGCAATTTCCCAAGTTTATTTTAAATCCTTGCTATTAGCTTTAGATGTTTTTCTCAAACATATTATCCCCATTGAATAAAAAGTTCATCAGATGTAAAAATTTTGGTTTTCTTTTTTTTTTATTCTTTCTTTTCTTTTTTTAAGGGGAGAGGAATGAATACTTAACCCAGGGTAGTTCTCCTAAACCCCTATATCATCAGGCTTTTTAAATTGTATT
>NW_027288334.1:0-53629 GCF_047511675.1 Marmota flaviventris
AAATTCAATGTCTTCCTGAAAGCAAATGTTTCAACGTAGAAGAACGAAATTTTGGCAGCCAAATGCAACTGGTATGCTCATCTTTCTTACCTAGTATCAACAAGATCAAGTGAAAAAATATTCGCTGAAATTCCAGTAAACTTGGGAGTTTTGTGGAAGCTCTGCAAACACTTACATAAGAAAGTGTATTTTCCTTGCCTCTGCTTGGGGATACTTCAGCAGGGGACAAAGCAAAAAGAGCCACTGAGAAGTCATTGAGTGGGCCAAGTTTCAAACAGGTATCACAAACTGTGTTTGATTGAGCATTCCAAATGCATGTATTCCTATAGGGAAAAAAGAAGTTAAACCTGAAAATTCAAAGTGTTCCTGCAAAGGAACTCTTCAACATAAGATGACGAAATTTGGGCTGCCAAGTGCAATTCATCTCCTCAGTTTTGCTGCCAAGTATCAACAAGATCGGGTGAAAAAATATCTGCTGAGAGTCCAGTAAACTCTGTTCTGTGGATGCTCTACAAACACTTTCAAATGAAAGTTTATTTTTCTCTGCTCTGCTTCAGTGTACATAAACCGGTAACAAAGCATAGAGAGCACAATGAGAATTCATTCAGTGAGTCAATTTTCAAGCAGCTAGCACAAACCGTGTTTGATTTCGATTTCCAAAAGCATGTATCCCTATAGGGGAAAATGTAGTAAAACCTAACTGATCCAAGTCATCCTGCAAAGGAATGATTCAGCCTAGCAGAACAAAATTTGTGCTGCCAAGAGCAACTGGTATACACATTTTTTCTACCAAGTATCAACAAGTTCGGGTGAATAAACATCTGCTGAGATTCCAGTAAACTCAGAGTTCTCTGCAGATTTTGCAAATGCTTTCAAATGAAAGTGTATGTTCCTTGCCTCCGCTTAGAGCTACTACCACAGGGAACAAAGCATAGAGAGCACACCGAGAACGAATTGAGTGAGTCAAGTTTGAAGAAGCTAGCACAAACCGTGTTGGATATACAGTTCCAAATGCATGTATCCCCATAAGGGAAAAGGAAGTGAAACTTACAATTCAAAGTGCTCCTGCAAACGAACGCTTCAACCCTGAAGAACGAAATTTGGGCAGCCAAGTGAAACCGGTATACTCATCTTTGCTGCCAAGTATCATCAAGATCGGGTGAAAAAATTTTGCTGAGATTCCAGTAAACTCAGAGTTCTGTGGAAGCTCTGCAAACACTTTCAAATGAAAGTATATTTTCCTTGCCTCTGCTTAGGGCTACTTCAACAGGAAACAAAGCATAGAGAGTGCACTGAGAACTAACTGAGTGAGTCAAGTTTCATGCAGCTAGTACCAACCGCGTTTGAGTTAGAGTTCCAAATGCATGTATCCCTATAGGGGAAAATGAAGTGAAACCTCAAATTTCAAAGTGTTCCTGCAAAGGAACTATTCAACCTAGAAGATCTAAATTTGGGCAGCCAAATGCAACCGGTCTACTTATCTTTGCTGTCGAGTAACAAGAAGTTAGGGTGAAAAAATATTTGCTGAGAATCCAGGAAACTCACAGTTCTGTGGAATCACTGCAAAGGCTTTCAAATGAAAGTTTCTTTCCCTTGACTCTGCTTAGGGTTCCTTCAACAGAAAACAAAGCATAGAGATCACACTGAGAACTAGTTGAGTGAGTTTCAGTTTCAAGCAGCTAGCGTAAACCGTGTTTGATGTATAATTCCAGATGCATGTATCCCTATAAGGGAAAAGGAAGTGAAACCTAAACATTCAAAAGCGTTCCTGCAAACGAACTTTTCAACCTAGAAGAACGAAATTTGGGTAGCTAAGTGCAACTGGTAAACTCATCTTTCCTGACAAGTATCATCAAGATCAGGTGAGTAATTATTAGCAGAGATTCCAGTTAACTTGGAGCTCTGTTGAAGCACTGTAAATGCTTTCTTAGGAAAGCGAATGTTCCTTGCCTCCACTTAGGACCACTTCACCAGGGAACCAATCACAGAGAGCACACCGGGAACTAATTGAGTGAGTCAAGCTTCAAGCACCTGGCACAAACAGTGTTTGATTTAGAGCTCCAAATGCATGTATTCCTATAGGTTAAAATGATGAGAAACCCCCCAAATTCAATGTCTTCCTGAAAGCAAATGTTTCAACGTAGAAGAACGAAATTTTGGCAGCCAAATGCAACTGGTATGCTCATCTTTCTTACCTAGTATCAACAAGATCAAGTGAAAAAATATTCGCTGAAATTCCAGTAAACTTGGGAGTTTTGTGGAAGCTCTGCAAACACTTACATAAGAAAGTGTATTTTCCTTGCCTCTGCTTGGGGATACTTCAGCAGGGGACAAAGCAAAAAGAGCCACTGAGAAGTCATTGAGTGGGCCAAGTTTCAAACAGGTATCACAAACTGTGTTTGATTGAGCATTCCAAATGCATGTATTCCTATAGGGAAAAAAGAAGTTAAACCTGAAAATTCAAAGTGTTCCTGCAAAGGAACTCTTCAACATAAGATGACGAAATTTGGGCTGCCAAGTGCAATTCATCTCCTCAGTTTTGCTGCCAAGTATCAACAAGATCGGGTGAAAAAATATCTGCTGAGAGTCCAGTAAACTCTGTTCTGTGGATGCTCCACAAACACTTTCAAATGAAAGTTTATTTTTCTCTGCTCTGCTTCAGTGTACATAAACCGGTAACAAAGCATAGAGAGCACAATGAGAATTCATTCAGTGAGTCAATTTTCAAGCAGCTAGCACAAACCGTGTTTGATTTCGATTTCCAAAAGCATGTATCCCTATAGGGGAAAATGTAGTAAAACCTAACTGATCCAAGTCATCCTGCAAAGGAATGATTCAGCCTAGCAGAACAAAATTTGTGCTGCCAAGAGCAACTGGTATACACATTTTTTCTACCAAGTATCAACAAGTTCGGGTGAATAAACATCTGCTGAGATTCCAGTAAACTCAGAGTTCTCTGCAGATTTTGCAAATGCTTTCAAATGAAAGTGTATGTTCCTTGCCTCCGCTTAGAGCTACTACCACAGGGAACAAAGCATAGAGAGCACACCGAGAACGAATTGAGTGAGTCAAGTTTGAAGAAGCTAGCACAAACCGTGTTGGATATACAGTTCCAAATGCATGTATCCCCATAAGGGAAAAGGAAGTGAAACTTACAATTCAAAGTGCTCCTGCAAACGAACGCTTCAACCCTGAAGAACGAAATTTGGGCAGCCAAGTGAAACCGGTATACTCATCTTTGCTGCCAAGTATCATCAAGATCGGGTGAAAAAATTTTGCTGAGATTCCAGTAAACTCAGAGTTCTGTGGAAGCTCTGCAAACACTTTCAAATGAAAGTATATTTTCCTTGCCTCTGCTTAGGGCTACTTCAACAGGAAACAAAGCATAGAGAGTGCACTGAGAACTAACTGGGTGAGTCAAGTTTCATGCAGCTAGTACCAACCGCGTTTGAGTTAGAGTTCCAAATGCATGTATCCCTATAGGGGAAAATGAAGTGAAACCTCAAATTTCAAAGTGTTCCTGCAAACGAACTATTCAACCTAGAAGATCTAAATTTGGGCAGCCAAATGCAACCGGTCTACTTATCTTTGCTGTCGAGTAACAAGAAGTTAGGGTGAAAAAATATTTGCTGAGAATCCAGGAAACTCACAGTTCTGTGGAATCACTGCAAAGGCTTTCAAATGAAAGTTTCTTTCCCTTGCCTCTGCTTAGGGTTCCTTCAACAGAAAACAAAGCATAGAGATCACACTGAGAACTAGTTGAGTGAGTTTCAGTTTCAAGCAGCTAGCGTAAACCGTGTTTGATGTATAATTCCAGATGCATGTATCCCTATAAGGGAAAAGGAAGTGAAACCTAAACATTCAAAAGCGTTCCTGCAAACGAACTTTTCAACCTAGAAGAACGAAATTTGGGTAGCTAAGTGCAACTGGTAAACTCATCTTTCCTGACAAGTATCATCAAGATCAGGTGAGTAATTATTTGCAGAGATTCCAGTTAACTTGGAGCTCTGTTGAAGCACTGTAAATGCTTTCTTAGGAAAGCGAATGTTCCTTGCCTCCACTTAGGACCACTTCACCAGGGAACCAATCACAGAGAGCACACCGGGAACTAATTGAGTGAGTCAAGCTTCAAGCAGCTGGCACAAACAGTGTTTGATTTAGAGCTCCAAATGCATGTATTCCTATAGGTTAAAAGGATGAGAAACCCCCCAAATTCAATGTCTTCCTGAAAGCAAATGTTTCAACGTAGAAGAACGAAATTTTGGCAGCCAAATGCAACTGGTATGCTCATCTTTCTTACCTAGTATCAACAAGATCAAGTGAAAAAATATTCGCTGAAATTCCAGTAAACTTGGGAGTTTTGTGGAAGCTCTGCAAACACTTACATAAGAAAGTGTATTTTCCTTGCCTCTGCTTGGGGATACTTCAGCAGGGGACAATGCAAAAAGAGCCACTGAGAAGTCATTGAGTGGGCCAAGTTTCAAACAGGTATCACAAACTGTGTTTGATTGAGCATTCCAAATGCATGTATTCCTATAGGGAAAAAAGAAGTTAAACCTGAAAATTCAAAGTGTTCCTGCAAAGGAACTCTTCAACATAAGATGACGAAATTTGGGCTGCCAAGTGCAACTCATCTACTCAGTTTTGCTGCCAAGTATCAACAAGATCGGGTGAAAAAATATCTGCTGAGAGTCCAGTAAACTCTGTTCTGTGGATGCTCCACAAACACTTTCAAATGAAAGTTTATTTTTCTCTGCTCTGCTTCGGTGTACATAAACCGGTAACAAAGCATAGAGAGCACAATGAGAATTCATTCAGTGAGTCAATTTTCAAGCAGCTAGCACAAACCGTGTTTGATTTCGATTTCCAAAAGCATGTATCCCTATAGGGGAAAATGTAGTAAAACCTAACTGATCCAAGTCATCCTGCAAAGGAATGATTCAGCCTAGCAGAACAAAATTTGTGCTGCCAAGAGCAACTGGTATACACATTTTTTCTACCAAGTATCAACAAGTTCGGGTGAATAAACATTTGCTGAGATTCCAGTAAACTCAGAGTTCTCTGCAGATTTTGCAAATGCTTTCAAATGAAAGTGTATGTTCCTTGCCTCCGCTTAGAGCTACTACCACAGGGAACAAAGCATAGAGAGCACACCGAGAACGAATTGAGTGAGTCAAGTTTGAAGAAGCTAGCACAAACCGTGTTGGATATACAGTTCCAAATGCATGTATCCCCATAAGGGAAAAGGAAGTGAAACTTACAATTCAAAGTGCTCCTGCAAACGAACGCTTCAACCCTGAAGAACGAAATTTGGGCAGCCAAGTGAAACCGGTATACTCATCTTTGCTGCCAAGTATCATCAAGATCGGGTGAAAAAATTTTGCTGAGATTCCAGTAAACTCAGAGTTCTGTGGAAGCTCTGCAAACACTTTCAAATGAAAGTATATTTTCCTTGCCTCTGCTTAGGGCTACTTCAACAGGAAACAAAGCATAGAGAGTGCACTGAGAACTAACTGGGTGAGTCAAGTTTCATGCAGCTAGTACCAACCGCGTTTGAGTTAGAGTTCCAAATGCATGTATCCCTATAGGGGAAAATGAAGTGAAACCTCAAATTTCAAAGTGTTCCTGCAAACGAACTATTCAACCTAGAAGATCTAAATTTGGGCAGCCAAATGCAACCGGTCTACTTATCTTTGCTGTCGAGTAACAAGAAGTTAGGGTGAAAAAATATTTGCTGAGAATCCAGGAAACTCACAGTTCTGTGGAATCACTGCAAAGGCTTTCAAATGAAAGTTTCTTTCCCTTGCCTCTGCTTAGGGTTCCTTCAACAGAAAACAAAGCATAGAGATCACACTGAGAACTAGTTGAGTGAGTTTCAGTTTCAAGCAGCTAGCGTAAACCGTGTTTGATGTATAATTCCAGATGCATGTATCCCTATAAGGGAAAAGGAAGTGAAACCTAAACATTCAAAAGCGTTCCTGCAAACGAACTTTTCAACCTAGAAGAACGAAATTTGGGTAGCTAAGTGCAACTGGTAAACTCATCTTTCCTGACAAGTATCATCAAGATCAGGTGAGTAATTATTTGCAGAGATTCCAGTTAACTTGGAGCTCTGTTGAAGCACTGTAAATGCTTTCTTAGGAAAGCGAATGTTCCTTGCCTCCACTTAGGACCACTTCACCAGGGAACCAATCACAGAGAGCACACCGGGAACTAATTGAGTGAGTCAAGCTTCAAGCAGCTGGCACAAACAGTGTTTGATTTAGAGCTCCAAATGCATGTATTCCTATAGGTTAAAAGGATGAGAAACCCCCCAAATTCAATGTCTTCCTGAAAGCAAATGTTTCAACGTAGAAGAACGAAATTTTGGCAGCCAAATGCAACTGGTATGCTCATCTTTCTTACCTAGTATCAACAAGATCAAGTGAAAAAATATTCGCTGAAATTCCAGTAAACTTGGGAGTTTTGTGGAAGCTCTGCAAACACTTACATAAGAAAGTGTATTTTCCTTGCCTCTGCTTGGGGATACTTCAGCAGGGGACAATGCAAAAAGAGCCACTGAGAAGTCATTGAGTGGGCCAAGTTTCAAACAGGTATCACAAACTCTGTTTGATTGAGCATTCCAAATGCATGTATTCCTATAGGGAAAAAAGAAGTTAAACCTGAAAATTCAAAGTGTTCCTGCAAAGGAACTCTTCAACATAAGATGACGAAATTTGGGCTGCCAAGTGCAATTCATCTACTCAGTTTTGCTGCCAAGTATCAACAAGATCGGGTGAAAAAATATCTGCTGAGAGTCCAGTAAACTCTGTTCTGTGGATGCTCTACAAACACTTTCAAATGAAAGTTTATTTTTCTCTGCTCTGCTTCGGTGTACATAAACCGGTAACAAAGCATAGAGAGCACAATGAGAATTCATTCAGTGAGTCAATTTTCAAGCAGCTAGCACAAACCGTGTTTGATTTCGATTTCCAAAAGCATGTATCCCTATAGGGGAAAATGTAGTAAAACCTAACTGATCCAAGTCATCCTGCAAAGGAATGATTCAGCCTAGCAGAACAAAATTTGTGCTGCCAAGAGCAACTGGTATACACATTTTTTCTACCAAGTATCAACAAGTTCGGGTGAATAAACATTTGCTGAGATTCCAGTAAACTCAGAGTTCTCTGCAGATTTTGCAAATGCTTTCAAATGAAAGTGTATGATCCTTGCCTCCGCTTAGAGCTACTACCACAGGGAACAAAGCATAGAGAGCACACCGAGAACGAATTGAGTGAGTCAAGTTTGAAGAAGCTAGCACAAACCGTGTTGGATATACAGTTCCAAATGCATGTATCCCCATAAGGGAAAAGGAAGTGAAACTTAAAATTCAAAATGCTCCTGCAAACGAACGCTTCAACCCTGAAGAACGAAATTTGCGCAGCCAAGTGAAACCGGTATACTCATCTTTGCTGCCAAGTATCATCAAGATCGGGTGAAAAAATTTTGCTGAGATTCCAGTAAACTCAGAGTTCTGTGGAAGCTCTGCAAACACTTTCAAATGAAAGTATATTTTCCTTGCCTCTGCTTAGGGCTACTTCAACAGGAAACAAAGCATAGAGAGTGCACTGAGAACTAACTGTGTGTGTCAAGTTTCATGCAGCTAGTACCAACCGCGTTTGAGTTAGAGTTCCAAATGCATGTATCCCTATAGGGGAAAATGAAGTGAAACCTCAAATTTCAAAGTGTTCCTGCAAACGAACTATTCAACCTAGAAGATCTAAATTTGGGCAGCCAAATGCAACCGGTCTACTTATCTTTGCTGTCGAGTAACAAGAAGTTAGGGTGAAAAAATATTTGCTGAGAATCCAGGAAACTCACAGTTCTGTGGAATCACTGCAAAGGCTTTCAAATGAAAGTTTCTTTCCCTTGCCTCTGCTTAGGGTTCCTTCAACAGAAAACAAAGCATAGAGATCACACTGAGAACTAGTTGAGTGAGTTTCAGTTTCAAGCAGCTAGCGTAAACCGTGTTTGATGTATAATTCCAGATGCATGTATCCCTATAAGGGAAAAGGAAGTGAAACCTAAACATTCAAAAGCGTTCCTGCAAACGAACTTTTCAACCTAGAAGAACGAAATTTGGGTAGCTAAGTGCAACTGGTAAACTCATCTTTCCTGACAAGTATCATCAAGATCAGGTGAGTAATTATTTGCAGAGATTCCAGTTAACTTGGAGCTCTGTTGAAGCACTGTAAATGCTTTCTTAGGAAAGCGAATGTTCCTTGCCTCCACTTAGGACCACTTCACCAGGGAACCAATCACAGAGAGCACACCGGGAACTAATTGAGTGAGTCAAGCTTCAAGCAGCTGGCACAAACAGTGTTTGATTGAGAGCTCCAAATGCATGTATTCCTGTAGGTTAAAAGGATGAGAAACCCCCCAAATTCAATGTCTTCCTGAAAGCAAATGTTTCAACGTAGAAGAACGAAATTTTGGCAGCCAAATGCAACTGGTATGCTCATCTTTCTTACCTAGTATCAACAAGATCAAGTGAAAAAATATTCGCTGAAATTCCAGTAAACTTGGGAGTTTTGTGGAAGCTCTGCAAACACTTACATAAGAAAGTGTATTTTCCTTGCCTCTGCTTGGGGATACTTCAGCAGGGGACAATGCAAAAAGAGCCACTGAGAAGTCATTGAGTGGGCCAAGTTTCAAACAGGTATCACAAACTGTGTTTGATTGAGCATTCCAAATGCATGTATTCCTATAGGGAAAAAAGAAGTTAAACCTGAAAATTCAAAGTGTTCCTGCAAAGGAACTCTTCAACATAAGATGACGAAATTTGGGCTGCCAAGTGCAACTCATCTACTCAGTTTTGCTGCCAAGTATCAACAAGATCGGGTGAAAAAATATCTGCTGAGAGTCCAGTAAACTCTGTTCTGTGGATGCTCTACAAACACTTTCAAATGAAAGTTTATTTTTCTCTGCTCTGCTTCAGTGTACATAAACCGGTAACAAAGCATAGAGAGCACAATGAGAATTCATTCAGTGAGTCAATTTTCAAGCAGCTAGCACAAACCGTGTTTGATTTCGATTTCCAAAAGCATGTATCCCTATAGGGGAAAATGTAGTAAAACCTAACTGATCCAAGTCATCCTGCAAAGGAATGATTCAGCCTAGCAGAACAAAATTTGTGCTGCCAATAGCAACTGGTATACACATTTTTTCTACCAAGTATCAACAAGTTCGGGTGAATAAACATTTGCTGAGATTCCAGTAAACTCAGAGTTCTCTGCAGATTTTGCAAATGCTTTCAAATGAAAGTGTATGTTCCTTGCCTCCGCTTAGAGCTACTACCACAGGGAACAAAGCATAGAGAGCACACCGAGAACGAATTGAGTGAGTCAAGTTTGAAGAAGCTAGCACAAACCGTGTTGGATATACAGTTCCAAATGCATGTATCCCCATAAGGGAAAAGGAAGTGAAACTTACAATTCAAAGTGCTCCTGCAAACGAACGCTTCAACCCCGAAGAACGAAATTTGGGCAGCCAAGTGAAACCGGTATACTCATCTTTGCTGCCAAGTATCATCAAGATCGGGTGAAAAAATTTTGCTGAGATTCCAGTAAACTCAGAGTTCTGTGGAAGCTCTGCAAACACTTTCAAATGAAAGTATATTTTCCTTGCCTCTGCTTAGGGCTACTTCAACAGGAAACAAAGCATAGAGAGTGCACTGAGAACTGACTGAGTGAGTCAAGTTTCATGCAGCTAGTACCAACCGCGTTTGAGTTAGAGTTCCAAATGCATGTATCCCTATAGGGGAAAATGAAGTGAAACCTCAAATTTCAAAGTGTTCCTGCAAACGAACTATTCAACCTAGAAGATCTAAATTTGGGCAGCCAAATGCAACCGGTCTACTTATCTTTGCTGTCGAGTAACAAGAAGTTAGGGTGAAAAAATATTTGCTGAGAATCCAGGAAACTCACAGTTCTGTGGAATCACTGCAAAGGCTTTCAAATGAAAGTTTCTTTCCCTTGCCTCTGCTTAGGGTTCCTTCAACAGAAAACAAAGCATAGAGATCACACTGAGAACTAGTTGAGTGAGTTTCAGTTTCAAGCAGCTAGCGTAAACCGTGTTTGATGTATAATTCCAGATGCATGTATCCCTATAAGGGAAAAGGAAGTGAAACCTAAACATTCAAAAGCGTTCCTGCAAACGAACTTTTCAACCTAGAAGAACGAAATTTGGGTAGCTAAGTGCAACTGGTAAACTCATCTTTCCTGACAAGTATCATCAAGATCAGGTGAGTAATTATTTGCAGAGATTCCAGTTAACTTGGAGCTCTGTTGAAGCACTCTAAATGCTTTCTTAGGAAAGCGAATGTTCCTTGCCTCCACTTAGGACCACTTCACCAGGGAACCAATCACAGAGAGCACACCTGGCACTAATTGAGTGAGTCAAGCTTCAAGCAGCTGGCACAAACAGTGTTTGATTTAGAGCTCCAAATGCATGTATTCCTATAGGTTAAAATGATGAGAAACCCCCCAAATTCAATGTCTTCATGAAAGCAAATGTTTCAACGTAGAAGAACGAAATTTTGGCAGCCAAATGCAACTGGTATGCTCATCTTTCTTACCTAGTATCAACAAGATCAAGTGAAAAAATATTCGCTGAAATTCCAGTAAACTTGGGAGTTTTGTGGAAGCTCTGCAAACACTTACATAAGAAAGTGTATTCTCCTTGCCTCTGCTTGGGGATACTTCAGCAGGGGACAATGCAAAAAGAGCCACTGAGAAGTCATTGAGTGGGCCAAGTTTCAAACAGGTATCACAAACTGTGTTTGATTGAGCATTCCAAATGCATGTATTCCTATAGGGAAAAAAGAAGTTAAACCTGAAAATTCAAAGTGTTCCTGCAAAGGAACTCTTCAACATAAGATGACGAAATTTGGGCTGCCAAGTGCAACTCATCTACTCAGTTTTGCTGCCAAGTATCAACAAGATCGGGTGAAAAAATATCTGCTGAGAGTCCAGTAAACTCTGTTCTGTGGATGCTCCACAAACAGTTTCAAATGAAAGTTTATTTTTCTCTGCTCTGCTTCGGTGTACATAAACCGGTAACAAAGCATAGAGAGCACAATGAGAATTCATTCAGTGAGTCAATTTTCAAGCAGCTAGCACAAACCGTGTTTGATTTCGATTTCCAAAAGCATGTATCCCTATAGGGGAAAATGTAGTAAAACCTAACTGATCCAAGTCATCCTGCAAAGGAATGATTCAGCCTAGCAGAACAAAATTTGTGCTGCCAAGAGCAACTGGTATACACATTTTTTCTACCAAGTATCAACAAGTTCGGGTGAATAAACATTTGCTGAGATTCCAGTAAACTCAGAGTTCTCTGCAGATTTTGCAAATGCTTTCAAATGAAAGTGTATGTTCCTTGCCTCCGCTTAGAGCTACTACCACAGGGAACAAAGCATAGAGAGCACACCGAGAACGAATTGAGTGAGTCAAGTTTGAAGAAGCTAGCACAAACCGTGTTGGATATACAGTTCCAAATGCATGTATCCCCATAAGGGAAAAGGAAGTGAAACTTACAATTCAAAGTGCTCCTGCAAACGAACGCTTCAACCCCGAAGAACGAAATTTGGGCAGCCAAGTGAAACCGGTATACTCATCTTTGCTGCCAAGTATCATCAAGATCGGGTGAAAACATTTTGCTGAGATTCCAGTAAACTCAGAGTTCTGTGGAAGCTCTGCAAACACTTTCAAATGAAAGTATATTTTCCTTGCCTCTGCTTAGGGCTACTTCAACAGGAAACAAAGCATAGAGAGTGCACTGAGAACTAACTGGGTGAGTCAAGTTTCATGCAGCTAGTACCAACCGCGTTTGAGTTAGAGTTCCAAATGCATGTATCCCTATAGGGGAAAATGAAGTGAAACCTCAAATTTCAAAGTGTTCCTGCAAACGAACTATTCAACCTAGAAGATCTAAATTTGGGCAGCCAAATGCAACCGGTCTACTTATCTTTGCTGTCGAGTAACAAGAAGTTAGGGTGAAAAAATATTTGCTGAGAATCCAGGAAACTCACAGTTCTGTGGAATCACTGCAAAGGCTTTCAAATGAAAGTTTCTTTCCCTTGCCTCTGCTTAGGGTTCCTTCAACAGAAAACAAAGCATAGAGATCACACTGAGAACTAGTTGAGTGAGTTTCAGTTTCAAGCAGCTAGCGTAAACCGTGTTTGATGTATAATTCCAGATGCATGTATCCCTATAAGGGAAAAGGAAGTGAAACCTAAACATTCAAAAGCGTTCCTGCAAACGAACTTTTCAACCTAGAAGAACGAAATTTGGGTAGCTAAGTGCAACTGGTAAACTCATCTTTCCTGACAAGTATCATCAAGATCAGGTGAGTAATTATTTGCAGAGATTCCAGTTAACTTGGAGCTCTGTTGAAGCACTCTAAATGCTTTCTTAGGAAAGCGAATGTTCCTTGCCTCCACTTAGGACCACTTCACCAGGGAACCAATCACAGAGAGCACACCGGGAACTAATTGAGTGAGTCAAGCTTCAAGCAGCTGGCACAAACAGTGTTTGATTTAGAGCTCCAAATGCATGTATTCCTATAGGTTAAAAGGATGAGAAACCCCCCAAATTCAATGTCTTCCTGAAAGCAAATGTTTCAACGTAGAAGAACGAAATTTTGGCAGCCAAATGCAACTGGTATGCTCATCTTTCTTACCTAGTATCAACAAGATCAAGTGAAAAAATATTCGCTGAAATTCCAGTAAACTTGGGAGTTTTGTGGAAGCTCTGCAAACACTTACATAAGAAAGTGTATTTTCCTTGCCTCTGCTTGGGGATACTTCAGCAGGGGACAATGCAAAAAGAGCCACTGAGAAGTCATTGAGTGGGCCAAGTTTCAAACAGGTATCACAAACTCTGTTTGATTGAGCATTCCAAATGCATGTATTCCTATAGGGAAAAAAGAAGTTAAACCTGAAAATTCAAAGTGTTCCTGCAAAGGAACTCTTCAACATAAGATGACGAAATTTGGGCTGCCAAGTGCAATTCATCTACTCAGTTTTGCTGCCAAGTATCAACAAGATCGGGTGAAAAAATATCTGCTGAGAGTCCAGTAAACTCTGTTCTGTGGATGCTCTACAAACACTTTCAAATGAAAGTTTATTTTTCTCTGCTCTGCTTCGGTGTACATAAACCGGTAACAAAGCATAGAGAGCACAATGAGAATTCATTCAGTGAGTCAATTTTCAAGCAGCTAGCACAAACCGTGTTTGATTTCGATTTCCAAAAGCATGTATCCCTATAGGGGAAAATGTTGTAAAACCTAACTGATCCAAGTCATCCTGCAAAGGAATGATTCAGCCTAGCAGAACAAAATTTGTGCTGCCAAGAGCAACTGGTATACACATTTTTTCTACCAAGTATCAACAAGTTCGGGTGAATAAACATTTGCTGAGATTCCAGTAAACTCAGAGTTCTCTGCAGATTTTGCAAATGCTTTCAAATGAAAGTGTATGTTCCTTGCCTCCGCTTAGAGCTACTACCACAGGGAACAAAGCATAGAGAGCACACCGAGAACGAATTGAGTGAGTCAAGTTTGAAGAAGCTAGCACAAACCGTGTTGGATATACAGTTCCAAATGCATGTATCCCCATAAGGGAAAAGGAAGTGAAACTTACAATTCAAAGTGCTCCTGCAAACGAACGCTTCAACCCCGAAGAACGAAATTTGGGCAGCCAAGTGAAACCGGTATACTCATCTTTGCTGCCAAGTATCATCAAGATCGGGTGAAAACATTTTGCTGAGATTCCAGTAAACTCAGAGTTCTGTGGAAGCTCTGCAAACACTTTCAAATGAAAGTATATTTTCCTTGCCTCTGCTTAGGGCTACTTCAACAGGAAACAAAGCATAGAGAGTGCACTGAGAACTAACTGGGTGAGTCAAGTTTCATGCAGCTAGTACCAACCGCTTTGAGTTAGAGTTCCAAATGCATGTATCCCTATAGGGGAAAATGAAGTGAAACCTCAAATTTCAAAGTGTTCCTGCAAACGAACTATTCAACCTAGAAGATCTAAATTTGGGCAGCCAAATGCAACCGGTCTACTTATCTTTGCTGTCGAGTAACAAGAAGTTAGGGTGAAAAAATATTTGCTGAGAATCCAGGAAACTCACAGTTCTGTGGAATCACTGCAAAGGCTTTCAAATGAAAGTTTCTTTCCCTTGCCTCTGCTTAGGGTTCCTTCAACAGAAAACAAAGCATAGAGATCACACTGAGAACTAGTTGAGTGAGTTTCAGTTTCAAGCAGCTAGCGTAAACCGTGTTTGATGTATAATTCCAGATGCATGTATCCCTATAAGGGAAAAGGAAGTGAAACCTAAACATTCAAAAGCGTTCCTGCAAACGAACTTTTCAACCTAGAAGAACGAAATTTGGGTAGCTAAGTGCAACTGGTAAACTCATCTTTCCTGACAAGTATCATCAAGATCAGGTGAGTAATTATTTGCAGAGATTCCAGTTAACTTGGAGCTCTGTAGAAGCACTGTAAATCCTTTCTTAGGAAAGCGAATGTTCCTTGCCTCCACTTAGGACCACTTCACCAGGGAACCAATCACAGAGAGCACACCGGGAACTAATTGAGTGAGTCAAGCTTCAAGCAGCTGGCACAAACAGTGTTTGATTTAGAGCTCCAAATGCATGTATTCCTATAGGTTAAAAGGATGAGAAACCCCCCAAATTCAATGTCTTCCTGAAAGCAAATGTTTCAACGTAGAAGAACGAAATTTTGGCAGCCAAATGCAACTGGTATGCTCATCTTTCTTACCTAGTATCAACAAGATCAAGTGAAAAAATATTCGCTGAAATTCCAGTAAACTTGGGAGTTTTGTGGAAGCTCTGCAAACACTTACATAAGAAAGTGTATTTTCCTTGCCTCTGCTTGGGGATACTTCAGCAGGGGACAATGCAAAAAGAGCCACTGAGAAGTCATTGAGTGGGCCAAGTTTCAAACAGGTATCACAAACTGTGTTTGATTGAGCATTCCAAATGCATGTATTCCTATAGGGAAAAAAGAAGTTAAACCTGAAAATTCAAAGTGTTCCTGCAAAGGAACTCTTCAACATAAGATGACGAAATTTGGGCTGCCAAGTGCAACTCATCTACTCAGTTTTGCTGCCAAGTATCAACAAGATCGGGTGAAAAAATATCTGCTGAGAGTCCAGTAAACTCTGTTCTGTGGATGCTCTACAAACACTTTCAAATGAAAGTTTATTTTTCTCTGCTCTGCTTCGGTGTACATAAACCGGTAACAAAGCATAGAGAGCACAATGAGAATTCATTCAGTGAGTCAATTTTCAAGCAGCTAGCACAAACCGTGTTTGATTTCGATTTCCAAAAGCATGTATCCCTATAGGGGAAAATGTAGTAAAACCTAACTGATCCAAGTCATCCTGCAAAGGAATGATTCAGCCTAGCAGAACAAAATTTGTGCTGCCAAGAGCAACTGGTATACACATTTTTTCTACCAAGTATCAACAAGTTCGGGTGAATAAAACATTTGCTGAGATTCCAGTAAACTCAGAGTTCTCTGCAGATTTTGCAAATGCTTTCAAATGAAAGTGTATGATCCTTGCCTCCGCTTAGAGCTACTACCACAGGGAACAAAGCTTTGAGAGCACACCGAGAACGAATTGAGTGAGTCAAGTTTGAAGAAGCTAGCACAAACGTGTTGGATATACAGTTCCAAATGCATGTATCCCCATAAGGGAAAAGGAAGTGAAACTTAAAATTCAAAATGCTCCTGCAAACGAACGCTTCAACCCTGAAGAACGAAATTTGCGCAGCCAAGTGAAACCGGTATACTCATCTTTGCTGCCAAGTATCATCAAGATCGGGTGAAAAAATTTTGCTGAGATTCCAGTAAACTCAGAGTTCTGTGGAAGCTCTGGCAAACACTTTCAAATGAAAGTATATTTTCCTTGCCTCTGCTTAGGGCTACTTCAACAGGAAACAAAGCATAGAGAGTGCACTGAGAACTAACTGAGTGAGTCAAGTTTCATGCAGCTAGTACCAACCGCGTTTGAGTTAGAGTTCCAAATGCATGTATCCCTATAGGGGAAAATGAAGTGAAACCTCAAATTTCAAAGTGTTCCTGCAAACGAACTATTCAACCTAGAAGATCTAAATTTGGGCAGCCAAATGCAACCGGTCTACTTATCTTTGCTGTCGAGTAACAAGAAGTTAGGGTGAAAAAATATTTGCTGAGAATCCAGGAAACTCACAGTTCTGTGGAATCACTGCAAAGGCTTTCAAATGAAAGTTTCTTTCCCTTGCCTCTGCTTAGGGTTCCTTCAACAGAAAACAAAGCATAGAGATCACACTGAGAACTAGTTGAGTGAGTTTCAGTTTCAAGCAGCTAGCGTAAACCGTGTTTGATGTATAATTCCAGATGCATGTATCCCTATAAGGGAAAAGGAAGTGAAACCTAAACATTCAAAAGCGTTCCTGCAAACGAACTTTTCAACCTAGAAGAACGAAATTTGGGTAGCTAAGTGCAACTGGTAAACTCATCTTTCCTGACAAGTATCATCAAGATCAGGTGAGTAATTATTTGCAGAGATTCCAGTTAACTTGGAGCTCTGTTGAAGCACTCTAAATGCTTTCTTAGGAAAGCGAATGTTCCTTGCCTCCACTTAGGACCACTTCACCAGGGAACCAATCACAGAGAGCACACTGGGAACTAATTGAGTGAGTCAAGCTTCAAGCAGCTGGCACAAACAGTGTTTGATTGAGAGCTCCAAATGCATGTATTCCTGTAGGTTAAAAGGATGAGAAACCCCCAAATTCAATGTCTTCCTGAAAGCAAATGTTTCAACGTAGAAGAACGAAATTTTGGCAGCCAAATGCAACTGGTATGCTCATCTTTCTTACCTAGTATCAACAAGATCAAGTGAAAAAATATTCGCTGAAATTCCAGTAAACTTGGGAGTTTTGTGGAAGCTCTGCAAACACTTACATAAGAAAGTGTATTTTCCTTGCCTCTGCTTAGGGATACTTCAGCAGGGGACAATGCAAAAAGAGCCACTGAGAAGTCATTGAGTGGGCCAAGTTTCAAACAGGTATCACAAACTGTGTTTGATTGAGCATTCCAAATGCATGTATTCCTATAGGGAAAAAAGAAGTTAAACCTGAAAATTCAAAGTGTTCCTGCAAAGGAACTCTTCAACATAAGATGACGAAATTTGGGCTGCCAAGTGCAACTCATCTACTCAGTTTTTGCTGCCAAGTATCAACAAGATCGGGTGAAAAAATATCTGCTGAGAGTCCAGTAACTCTGTTCTGTGGATGCTCTACAAACACTTTCAAATGAAAGTTTATTTTTCTCTGCTCTGCTTCAGTGTACATAAACCGGTAACAAAGCATAGAGAGCACAATGAGAATTCATTCAGTGAGTCAATTTTCAAGCATCTAGCACAAACCGTGTTTGATTTCGATTTCCAAAAGCATGTATCCCTATAGGGGAAAATGTAGTAAAACCTAACTGATCCAAGTCATCCTGCAAAGGAATGATTCAGCCTAGCAGAACAAAATTTGTGCTGCCAAGAGCAACTGGTATACACATTTTTTCTACCAAGTATCAACAAGTTCGGGTGAATAAACATTTGCTGAGATTCCAGTAAACTCAGAGTTCTCTGCAGATTTTGCAAATGCTTTCAAATGAAAGTGTATGATCCTTGCCTCCGCTTAGAGCTACTACCACAGGGAACAAAGCATAGAGAGCACACCGAGAACGAATTGAGTGAGTCAAGTTTGAAGAAGCTAGCACAAACCGTGTTGGATATACAGTTCCAAATGCATGTATCCCCATAAGGGAAAAGGAAGTGAAACTTAAAATTCAAAATGCTCCTGCAAACGAACGCTTCAACCCTGAAGAACGAAATTTGCGCAGCCAAGTGAAACCGGTATACTCATCTTGCTGCCAAGTATCATCAAGATCGGGTGAAAAAATTTTGCTGAGATTCCAGTAAACTCAGAGTTCTGTGGAAGCTCTGCAAACACTTTCAAATGAAAGTATATTTTCCTTGCCTCTGCTTAGGGCTACTTCAACAGGAAACAAAGCATAGAGAGTGCACTGAGAACTAACTGAGTGAGTCAAGTTTCAAGCAGCTAGTACCAACCGCGTTTGAGTTAGAGTTCCAAATGCATGTATCCCTATAGGGGAAAATGAAGTGAAACCTCAAATTTCAAAGTGTTCCTGCAAACGAACTATTCAACCTAGAAGATCTAAATTTGGGCAGCCAAATGCAACCGGTCTACTTATCTTTGCTGTCGAGTAACAAGAAGTTAGGGTGAAAAAATATTTGCTGAGAATCCAGGAAACTCACAGTTCTGTGGAATCACTGCAAAGGCTTTCAAATGAAAGTTTCTTTCCCTTGCCTCTGCTTAGGGTTCCTTCAACAGAAAACAAAGCATAGAGATCACACTGAGAACTAGTTGAGTGAGTTTCAGTTTCAAGCAGCTAGCGTAAACCGTGTTTGATGTATAATTCCAGATGCATGTATCCCTATAAGTGAAAAGGAAGTGAAACCTAAACATTCAAAAGCGTTCCTGCAAACGAACTTTTCAACCTAGAAGAACGAAATTTGGGTAGCTAAGTGCAACTGGTAAACTCATCTTTCCTGACAAGTATCATCAAGATCAGGTGAGTAATTATTTGCAGAGATTCCAGTTAACTTGGAGCTCTGTTGAAGCACTCTAAATGCTTTCTTAGGAAAGCGAATGTTCCTTGCCTCCACTTAGGACCACTTCACCAGGGAACCAATCACAGAGAGCACACCGGGAACTAATTGAGTGAGTCAAGCTTCAAGCAGCTGGCACAAACAGTGTTTGATTGAGAGTTCCAAATGCATGTATTCCTGTAGGTTAAAAGGATGAGAAACCCCCCAAATTCAATGTCTTCCTGAAAGCAAATGTTTCAACGTAGAAGAACGAAATTTTGGCAGCCAAATGCAACTGGTATGCTCATCTTTCTTACCTAGTATCAACAAGATCAAGTGAAAAAATATTCGCTGAAATTCCAGTAAACTTGGGAGTTTTGTGGAAGCTCTGCAAACACTTACATAAGAAAGTGTATTTTCCTTGCCTCTGCTTGGGGATACTTCAGCAGGGGACAATGCAAAAAGAGCCACTGAGAAGTCATTGAGTGGGCCAAGTTTCAAACAGGTATCACAAACTGTGTTTGATTGAGCATTCCAAATGCATGTATTCCTATAGGGAAAAAAGAAGTTAAACCTGAAATTCAAAGTGTTCCTGCAAAGGAACTCTTCAACATAAGATGACGAAATTTGGGCTGCCAAGTGCAACTCATCTACTCAGTTTTGCTGCCAAGTATCAACAAGATCGGGTGAAAAAATATCTGCTGAGAGTCCAGTAAACTCTGTTCTGTGGATGCTCTACAAACACTTTCAAATGAAAGTTTATTTTTCTCTGCTCTGCTTCAGTGTACATAAACCGGTAACAAAGCATAGAGAGCACAATGAGAATTCATTCAGTGAGTCAATTTTCAAGCATCTAGCACAAACCGTGTTTGATTTCGATTTCCAAAAGCATGTATCCCTATAGGGGAAAATGTAGTAAAACCTAACTGATCCAAGTCATCCTGCAAAGGAATGATTCATCCTAGCAGAACAAAATTTGTGCTGCCAAGAGCAACTGGTATACACATTTTTTCTACCAAGTATCAACAAGTTCGGGTGAATAAACATTTGCTGAGATTCCAGTAAACTCAGAGTTCTCTGCAGATTTTGCAAATGCTTTCAAATGAAAGTGTATGATCCTTGCCTCCGCTTAGAGCTACTACCACAGGGAACAAAGCTTTGAGAGCACACCGAGAACGAATTGAGTGAGTCAAGTTTGAAGAAGCTAGCACAAACCGTGTTGGATATACAGTTCCAAATGCATGTATCCCCATAAGGGAAAAGGAAGTGAAACTTAAAATTCAAAATGCTCCTGCAAACGAACGCTTCAACCCTGAAGAACGAAATTTGTGCAGCCAAGTGAAACCGGTATACTCATCTTTGCTGCCAAGTATCATCAAGATCGGGTGAAAAAATTTTGCTGAGATTCCAGTAAACTCAGAGTTCTGTGGAAGCTCTGCAAACACTTTCAAATGAAAGTATATTTTCCTTGCCTCTGCTTAGGGCTACTTCAACAGGAAACAAAGCATAGAGAGTGCACTGAGAACTAACTGTGTGTGTCAAGTTTCATGCAGCTAGTACCAACCGCGTTTGAGTTAGAGTTCCAAATGCATGTATCCCTATAGGGGAAAATGAAGTGAAACCTCAAATTTCAAAGTGTTCCTGCAAACGAACTATTCAACCTAGAACATCTAAATTTGGGCAGCCAAATGCAACCGGTCTACTTATCTTTGCTGTCGAGTAACAAGAAGTTAGGGTGAAAAAATATTTGCTGAGAATCCAGGAAACTCACAGTTCTGTGGAATCACTGCAAAGGCTTTCAAATGAAAGTTTCTTTCCCTTGCCTCTGCTTAGGGTTCCTTCAACAGAAAACAAAGCATAGAGATCACACTGAGAACTAGTTGAGTGAGTTTCAGTTTCAAGCAGCTAGCGTAAACCGTGTTTGATGTATAATTCCAGATGCATGTATCCCTATAAGGGAAAAGGAAGTGAAACCTAAACATTCAAAAGCGTTCCTGCAAACGAACTTTTCAACCTAGAAGAACGAAATTTGGGTAGCTAAGTGCAACTGGTAAACTCATCTTTCCTGACAAGTATCATCAAGATCAGGTGAGTAATTATTTGCAGAGATTCCAGTTAACTTGGAGCTCTGTTGAAGCACTCTAAATGCTTTCTTAGGAAAGCGAATGTTCCTTGCCTCCACTTAGGACCACTTCACCAGGGAACCAATCACAGAGAGCACACCGGGAACTAATTGAGTGAGTCAAGCTTCAAGCAGCTGGCACAAACAGTGTTTGATTGAGAGCTCCAAATGCATGTATTCCTGTAGGTTAAAAGGATGAGAAAACCCCCAAATTCAATGTCTTCCTGAAAGCAAATGTTTCAACGTAGAAGAACGAAATTTTGGCAGCCAAATGCAACTGGTATGCTCATCTTTCTTACCTAGTATCAACAAGATCAAGTGAAAAAATATTCGCTGAAATTCCAGTAAACTTGGGAGTTTTGTGGAAGCTCTGCAAACACTTACATAAGAAAGTGTATTTTCCTTGCCTCTGCTTGGGGATACTTCAGCAGGGGACAATGCAAAAAGAGCCACTGAGAAGTCATTGAGTGGGCCAAGTTTCAAACAGGTATCACAAACTGTGTTTGATTGAGCATTCCAAATGCATGTATTCCTATAGGGAAAAAAGAAGTTAAACCTGAAAATTCAAAGTGTTCCTGCAAAGGAACTCTTCAACATAAGATGACGAAATTTGGGCTGCCAAGTGCAACTCATCTACTCAGTTTTGCTGCCAAGTATCAACAAGATCGGGTGAAAAAATATCTGCTGAGAGTCCAGTAAACTCTGTTCTGTGGATGCTCTACAAACACTTTCAAATGAAAGTTTATTTTTCTCTGCTCTGCTTCAGTGTACATAAACCGGTAACAAAGCATAGAGAGCACAATGAGAATTCATTCAGTGAGTCAATTTTCAAGCAGCTAGCACAAACCGTGTTTGATTTCGATTTCCAAAAGCATGTATCCCTATAGGGGAAAATGTAGTAAAACCTAACTGATCCAAGTCATCCTGCAAAGGAATGATTCAGCCTAGCAGAACAAAATTTGTGCTGCCAAGAGCAACTGGTATACACATTTTTTCTACCAAGTATCAACAAGTTCGGGTGAATAAACATTTGCTGAGATTCCAGTAAACTCAGAGTTCTCTGCAGATTTTGCAAATGCTTTCAAATGAAAGTGTATGATCCTTGCCTCCGCTTAGAGCTACTACCACAGGGAACAAAGCATAGAGAGCACACCGAGAACGAATTGAGTGAGTCAAGTTTGAAGAAGCTAGCACAAACCGTGTTGGATATACAGTTCCAAATGCATGTATCCCCATAAGGGAAAAGGAAGTGAAACTTAAAATTCAAAATGCTCCTGCAAACGAACGCTTCAACCCTGAAGAACGAAATTTGGGCAGCCAAGTGAAACCGGTATACTCATCTTTGCTGCCAAGTATCATCAAGATCGGGTGAAAAAATTTTGCTGAGATTCCAGTAAACTCAGAGTTCTGTGGAAGCTCTGCAAACACTTTCAAATGAAAGTATATTTTCCTTGCCTCTGCTTAGGGCTACTTCAACAGGAAACAAAGCATAGAGAGTGCACTGAGAACTAACTGTGTGTGTCAAGTTTCATGCAGCTAGTACCAACCGCGTTTGAGTTAGAGTTCCAAATGCATGTATCCCTATAGGGGAAAATGAAGTGAAACCTCAAATTTCAAAGTGTTCCTGCAAACGAACTATTCAACCTAGAAGATCTAAATTTGGGCAGCCAAATGCAACCGGTCTACTTATCTTTGCTGTCGAGTAACAAGAAGTTAGGGTGAAAAAATATTTGCTGAGAATCCAGGAAACTCACAGTTCTGTGGAATCACTGCAAAGGCTTTCAAATGAAAGTTTCTTTCCCTTGCCTCTGCTTAGGGTTCCTTCAACAGAAAACTAAGCATAGAGATCACACTGAGAACTAGTTGAGTGAGTTTCAGTTTCAAGCAGCTAGCGTAAACCGTGTTTGATGTATAATTCCAGATGCATGTATCCCTATAAGGGAAAAGGAAGTGAAACCTAAACATTCAAAAGCGTTCCTGCAAACGAACTTTTCAACCTAGAAGAACGAAATTTGGGTAGCTAAGTGCAACTGGTAAACTCATCTTTCCTGACAAGTATCATCAAGATCAGGTGAGTAATTATTTGCAGAGATTCCAGTTAACTTGGAGCTCTGTTGAAGCACTCTAAATGCTTTCTTAGGAAAGCGAATGTTCCTTGCCTCCACTTAGGACCACTTCACCAGAGAAGCAATCACAGAGAGCACACCGGGAACTAATTGAGTGAGTCAAGCTTCAAGCAGCTGGCACAGACAGTGTTTGATTTAGAGCTCCAAATGCATGTATTCATATAGGTTAAAAGGATGAGAAACCCCCCAAATTCAATGTCTTCCTGAAAGCAAATGTTTCAACGTAGAAGAACGAAATTTTGGCAGCCAAATGCAACTGGTATGCTCATCTTTCTTACCTAGTATCAACAAGATCAAGTGAAAAAATATTCGCTGAAATTCCAGTAAACTTGGGAGTTTTGTGGAAGCTCTGCAAACACTTACATAAGAAAGTGTATTTTCCTTGCCTCTGCTTGGGGATACTTCAGCAGGGGACAATGCAAAAAGAGCCACTGAGAAGTCATTGAGTGGGCCAAGTTTCAAACAGGTATCACAAACTGTGTTTGATTGAGCATTCCAAATGCATGTATTCCTATAGGGAAAAAAGAAGTTAAACCTGAAAATTCAAAGTGTTCCTGCAAAGGAACTCTTCAACATAAGATGACGAAATTTGGGCTGCCAAGTGCAACTCATCTACTCAGTTTTGCTGCCAAGTATCAACAAGATCGGGTGAAAAAATATCTGCTGAGAGTCCAGTAAACTCTGTTCTGTGGATGCTCTACAAACACTTTCAAATGAAAGTTTATTTTTCTCTGCTCTGCTTCGGTGTACATAAACCGGTAACAAAGCATAGAGAGCACAATGAGAATTCATTCAGTGAGTCAATTTTCAAGCAGCTAGCACAAACCGTGTTTGATTTCGATTTCCAAAAGCATGTATCCCTATAGGGGAAAATGTAGTAAAACCTAACTGATCCAAGTCATCCTGCAAAGGAATGATTCAGCCTAGCAGAACAAAATTTGTGCTGCCAAGAGCAACTGGTATACACATTTTTTCTACCAAGTATCAACAAGTTCGGGTGAATAAACATTTGCTGAGATTCCAGTAAACTCAGAGTTCTCTGCAGATTTTGCAAATGCTTTCAAATGAAAGTGTATGATCCTTGCCTCCGCTTAGAGCTACTACCACAGGGAACAAAGCTTTGAGAGCACACCGAGAACGAATTGAGTGAGTCAAGTTTGAAGAAGCTAGCACAAACCGTGTTGGATATACAGTTCCAAATGCATGTATCCCCATAAGGGAAAAGGAAGTGAAACTTAAAATACAAAAATGCTCCTGCAAACGAACGCTTCAACCCTGAAGAACGAAATTTGCGCAGCCAAGTGAAACCGGTATACTCATCTTTGCTGCCAAGTATCATCAAGATCGGGTGAAAAAATTTTGCTGAGATTCCAGTAAACTCAGAGTTCTGTGGAAGCTCTGCAAACACTTTCAAATCAAAGTATATTTTCCTTGCCTCTGCTTAGGGCTACTTCAACAGGAAACAAAGCATAGAGAGTGCACTGAGAACTAACTGTGTGTGTCAAGTTTCATGCAGCTAGTACCAACCGCGTTTGAGTTAGAGTTCCAAATGCATGTATCCCTATAGGGGAAAATGAAGTGAAACCTCAAATTTCAAAGTGTTCCTGCAAACGAACTATTCAACCTAGAAGATCTAAATTTGGGCAGCCAAATGCAACAGGTCTACTTATCTTTGCTGTCGAGTAACAAGAAGTTAGGGTGAAAAAATATTTGCTGAGAATCCAGGAAACTCACAGTTCTGTGGAATCACTGCAAAGGCTTTCAAATGAAAGTTTCTTTCCCTTGCCTCTGCTTAGGGTTCCTTCAACAGAAAACAAAGCATAGAGATCACACTGAGAACTAGTTGAGTGAGTTTCAGTTTCAAGCAGCTAGCGTAAACCGTGTTTGATGTATAATTCCAGATGCATGTATCCTATAAGGGAAAAGGAAGTGAAACCTAAACATTCAAAAGCGTTCCTGCAAACGAACTTTTCAACCTAGAAGAACGAAATTTGGGTAGCTAAGTGCAACTGGTAAACTCATCTTTCCTGACAAGTATCATCAAGATCAGGTGAGTAATTATTTGCAGAGATTCCAGTTAACTTGGAGCTCTGTTGAAGCACTGTAAATGCTTTCTTAGGAAAGCGAATGTTCCTTGCCTCCACTTAGGACCACTTCACCAGGGAACCAATCACAGAGAGCACACCGGGAACTAATTGAGTGAGTCAAGCTTCAAGCAGCTGGCACAAACAGTGTTTGATTGAGAGCTCCAAATGCATGTATTCCTGTAGGTTAAAAGGATGAGAAACCCCCCAAATTCAATGTCTTCCTGAAAGCAAATGTTTCAACGTAGAAGAACGAAATTTTGGCAGCCAAATGCAACTGGTATGCTCATCTTTCTTACCTAGTATCAACAAGATCAAGTGAAAAAATATTCGCTGAAATTCCAGTAAACTTGGGAGTTTTGTGGAAGCTCTGCAAACACTTACATAAGAAAGTGTATTTTCCTTGCCTCTGCTTGGGGATACTTCAGCAGGGGACAATGCAAAAAGAGCCACTGAGAAGTCATTGAGTGGGCCAAGTTTCAAACAGGTATCACAAACTGTGTTTGATTGAGCATTCCAAATGCATGTATTCCTATAGGGAAAAAAGAAGTTAAACCTGAAAATTCAAAGTGTTCCTGCAAAGGAACTCTTCAACATAAGATGACGAAATTTGGGCTGCCAAGTGCAACTCATCTACTCAGTTTTGCTGCCAAGTATCAACAAGATCGGGTGAAAAAATATCTGCTGAGAGTCCAGTAAACTCTGTTCTGTGGATGCTCTACAAACACTTTCAAATGAAAGTTTATTTTTCTCTGCTCTGCTTCAGTGTACATAAACCGGTAACAAAGCATAGAGAGCACAATGAGAATTCATTCAGTGAGTCAATTTTCAAGCAGCTAGCACAAACCGTGTTTGATTTCGATTTCCAAAAGCATGTATCCCTATAGGGGAAAATGTAGTAAAACCTAACTGATCCAAGTCATCCTGCAAAGGAATGATTCAGCCTAGCAGAACAAAATTTGTGCTGCCAAGAGCAACTGGTATACACATTTTTTCTACCAAGTATCAACAAGTTCGGGTGAATAAACATTTGCTGAGATTCCAGTAAACTCAGAGTTCTCTGCAGATTTTGCAAATGCTTTCAAATGAAAGTGTATGATCCTTGCCTCCGCTTAGAGCTACTACCACAGGGAACAAAGCATAGAGAGCACACCGAGAACGAATTGAGTGAGTCAAGTTTGAAGAAGCTAGCACAAACCGTGTTGGATATACAGTTCCAAATGCATGTATCCCCATAAGGGAAAAGGAAGTGAAACTTAAAATTCAAAATGCTCCTGCAAACGAACGCTTCAACCCTGAAGAACGAAATTTGGGCAGCCAAGTGAAACCGGTATACTCATCTTTGCTGCCAAGTATCATCAAGATCGGGTGAAAAAATTTTGCTGACATTCCAGTAAACTCAGAGTTCTGTGGAAGCTCTGCAAACACTTTCAAATGAAAGTATATTTTCCTTGCCTCTGCTTAGGGCTACTTCAACAGGAAACAAAGCATAGAGAGTGCACTGAGAACTAACTGTGTGTGTCAAGTTTCATGCAGCTAGTACCAACCGCGTTTGAGTTAGAGTTCCAAATGCATGTATCCCTATAGGGGAAAATGAAGTGAAACCTCAAATTTCAAAGTGTTCCTGCAAACGAACTATTCAACCTAGAAGATCTAAATTTGGGCAGCCAAATGCAACCGGTCTACTTATCTTTGCTGTCGAGTAACAAGAAGTTAGGGTGAAAAAATATTTGCTGAGAATCCAGGAAACTCACAGTTCTGTGGAATCACTGCAAAGGCTTTCAAATGAAAGTTTCTTTCCCTTGCCTCTGCTTAGGGTTCCTTCAACAGAAAACTAAGCATAGAGATCACACTGAGAACTAGTTGAGTGAGTTTCAGTTTCAAGCAGCTAGCGTAAACCGTGTTTGATGTATAATTCCAGATGCATGTATCCCTATAAGGGAAAAGGAAGTGAAACCTAAACATTCAAAAGCGTTCCTGCAAACGAACTTTTCAACCTAGAAGAACGAAATTTGGGTAGCTAAGTGCAACTGGTAAACTCATCTTTCCTGACAAGTATCATCAAGATCAGGTGAGTAATTATTTGCAGAGATTCCAGTTAACTTGGAGCTCTGTTGAAGCACTCTAAATGCTTTCTTAGGAAAGCGAATGTTCCTTGCCTCCACTTAGGACCACTTCACCAGAGAAGCAATCACAGAGAGCACACCGGGAACTAATTGAGTGAGTCAAGCTTCAAGCAGCTGGCACAGACAGTGTTTGATTTAGAGCTCCAAATGCATGTATTCATATAGGTTAAAAGGTTGAGAAACCCCCCAAATTCAATGTCTTCCTGAAAGCAAATGTTTCAACGTAGAAGAACGAAATTTTGGCATCCAAATGCAACTGGTATGCTCATCTTTCTTACCTAGTATCAACAAGATCAAGTGAAAAAATATTCGCTGAAATTCCAGTAAACTTGGGAGTTTTGTGGAAGCTCTGCAAACACTTACATAAGAAAGTGTATTTTCCTTGCCTCTGCTTGGGGATACTTCAGCAGGGGACAATGCAAAAAGAGCCACTGAGAAGTCATTGAGTGGGCCAAGTTTCAAACAGGTATCACAAACTGTGTTTGATTGAGCATTCCAAATGCATGTATTCCTATAGGGAAAAAAGAAGTTAAACCTGAAAATTCAAAGTGTTCCGGCAAAGGAACTCTTCAACATAAGATGACGAAATTTGGGCTGCCAAGTGCAACTCATCTACTCAGTTTTGCTGCCAAGTATCAACAAGATCGGGTGAAAAAATATCTGCTGAGAGTCCAGTAAACTCTGTTCTGTGGATGCTCTACAAACACTTTCAAATGAAAGTTTATTTTTCTCTGCTCTGCTTCGGTGTACATAAACCGGTAACAAAGCATAGAGAGCACAATGAGAATTCATTCAGTGAGTCAATTTTCAAGCAGCTAGCACAAACCGTGTTTGATTTCGATTTCCAAAAGCATGTATCCCTATAGGGGAAAATGTAGTAAAACCTAACTGATCCAAGTCATCCTGCAAAGGAATGATTCAGCCTAGCAGAACAAAATTTGTGCTGCCAAGAGCAACTGGTATACACATTTTTTCTACCAAGTATCAACAAGTTCGGGTGAATAAACATTTGCTGAGATTCCAGTAAACTCAGAGTTCTCTGCAGATTTTGCAAATGCTTTCAAATGAAAGTGTATGATCCTTGCCTCCGCTTAGAGCTACTACCACAGGGAACAAAGCATAGAGAGCACACCGAGAACGAATTGAGTGAGTCAAGTTTGAAGAAGCTAGCACAAACCGTGTTGGATATACAGTTCCAAATGCATGTATCCCCATAAGGGAAAAGAAGTGAAACTTAAAATTCAAAATGCTCCTGCAAACGAACGCTTCAACCCTGAAGAACGAAATTTGGGCAGCCAAGTGAAACCGGTATACTCATCTTTGCTGCCAAGTATCATCAAGATCGGGTGAAAAAATTTTGCTGACATTCCAGTAAACTCAGAGTTCTGTGGAAGCTCTGCAAACACTTTCAAATGAAAGTATATTTTCCTTGCCTCTGCTTAGGGCTACTTCAACAGGAAACAAAGCATAGAGAGTGCACTGAGAACTAACTGTGTGTGTCAAGTTTCATGCAGCTAGTACCAACCGCGTTTGAGTTAGAGTTCCAAATGCATGTATCCCTATAGGGGAAAATGAAGTGAAACCTCAAATTTCAAAGTGTTCCTGCAAACGAACTATTCAACCTAGAAGATCTAAATTTGGGCAGCCAAATGCAACCGGTCTACTTATCTTTGCTGTCGAGTAACAAGAAGTTAGGGTGAAAAAATATTTGCTGAGAATCCAGGAAACTCACAGTTCTGTGGAATCACTGCAAAGGCTTTCAAATGAAAGTTTCTTTCCCTTGCCTCTGCTTAGGGTTCCTTCAACAGAAAACTAAGCATAGAGATCACACTGAGAACTAGTTGAGTGAGTTTCAGTTTCAAGCAGCTAGCGTAAACCGTGTTTGATGTATAATTCCAGATGCATGTATCCCTATAAGGGAAAAGGAAGTGAAACCTAAACATTCAAAAGCGTTCCTGCAAACGAACTTTTCAACCTAGAAGAACGAAATTTGGGTAGCTAAGTGCAACTGGTAAACTCATCTTTCCTGACAAGTATCATCAAGATCAGGTGAGTAATTATTTGCAGAGATTCCAGTTAACTTGGAGCTCTGTTGAAGCACTCTAAATGCTTTCTTAGGAAAGCGAATGTTCCTTGCCTCCACTTAGGACCACTTCACCAGAGAAGCAATCACAGAGAGCACACCGGGAACTAATTGAGTGAGTCAAGCTTCAAGCAGCTGGCACAGACAGTGTTTGATTTAGAGCTCCAAATGCATGTATTCATATAGGTTAAAAGGATGAGAAACCCCCCAAATTCAATGTCTTCCTGAAAGCAAATGTTTCAACGTAGAAGAACGAAATTTTGGCATCCAAATGCAACTGGTATGCTCATCTTTCTTACCTAGTATCAACAAGATCAAGTGAAAAAATATTCGCTGAAATTCCAGTAAACTTGGGAGTTTTGTGGAAGCTCTGCAAACACTTACATAAGAAAGTGTATTTTCCTTGCCTCTGCTTGGGGATACTTCAGCAGGGGACAATGCAAAAAGAGCCACTGAGAAGTCATTGAGTGGGCCAAGTTTCAAACAGGTATCACAAACTGTGTTTGATTGAGCATTCCAAATGCATGTATTCCTATAGGGAAAAAAGAAGTTAAACCTGAAAATTCAAAGTGTTCCGGCAAAGGAACTCTTCAACATAAGATGACGAAATTTGGGCTGCCAAGTGCAACTCATCTACTCAGTTTTGCTGCCAAGTATCAACAAGATCGGGTGAAAAAATATCTGCTGAGAGTCCAGTAAACTCTGTTCTGTGGATGCTCTACAAACACTTTCAAATGAAAGTTTATTTTTCTCTGCTCTGCTTCGGTGTACATAAACCGGTAACAAAGCATAGAGAGCACAATGAGAATTCATTCAGTGAGTCAATTTTCAAGCAGCTAGCACAAACCGTGTTTGATTTCGATTTCCAAAAGAATGTATCCCTAAAGGGGAAAATGTAGTAAAACCTAACTGATCCAAGTCATCCTGCAAAGGAATGATTCAGCCTAGCAGAACAAAATTTGTGCTGCCAAGAGCAACTGGTATACACATTTTTTCTACCAAGTATCAACAAGTTCGGGTGAATAAACATTTGCTGAGATTCCAGTAAACTCAGAGTTCTCTGCAGATTTTGCAAATGCTTTCAAATGAAAGTGTATGATCCTTGCCTCCGCTTAGAGCTACTACCACAGGGAACAAAGCTTTGAGAGCACACCGAGAACGAATTGAGTGAGTCAAGTTTGAAGAAGCTAGCACAAACCGTGTTGGATATACAGTTCCAAATGCATGTATCCCCATAAGGGAAAAGGAAGTGAAACTTAAAATACAAAATGCTCCTGCAAACGAACGCTTCAACCCTGAAGAACGAAATTTGCGCAGCCAAGTGAAACCGGTATACTCATCTTTGCTGCCAAGTATCATCAAGATCGGGTGAAAAAATTTTGCTGAGATTCCAGTAAACTCAGAGTTCTGTGGAAGCTCTGCAAACACTTTCAAATGAAAGTATATTTTCCTTGCCTCTGCTTAGGGCTACTTCAACAGGAAACAAAGCATAGAGAGTGCACTGAGAACTAACTGTGTGTGTCAAGTTTCATGCAGCTAGTACCAACCGCGTTTGAGTTAGAGTTCCAAATGCATGTATCCCTATAGGGGAAAATGAAGTGAAACCTCAAATTTCAAAGTGTTCCTGCAAACGAACTATTCAACCTAGAAGATCTAAATTTGGGCAGCCAAATGCAACCGGTCTACTTATCTTTGCTGTTGAGTAACAAGAAGTTAGGGTGAAAAAATATTTGCTGAGAATCCAGGAAACTCACAGTTCTGTGGAATCACTGCAAAGGCTTTCAAATGAAAGTTTCTTTCCCTTGCCTCTGCTTAGGGTTCCTTCAACAGAAAACAAAGCATAGAGATCACACTGAGAACTAGTTGAGTGAGTTTCAGTTTCAAGCAGCTAGCGTAAACCGTGTTTGATGTATAATTCCAGATGCATGTATCCCTATAAGGGAAAAGGAAGTGAAAGCTAAACATTCAAAAGCGTTCCTGCAAACGAACTTTTCAACCTAGAAGAACGAAATTTGGGTAGCTAAGTGCAACTGGTAAACTCATCTTTCCTGACAAGTATCATCAAGATCAGGTGAGTAATTATTTGCAGAGATTCCAGTTAACTTGGAGCTCTGTTGAAGCACTCTAAATGCTTTCTTAGGAAAGTGAATGTTCCTTGCCTCCACTTAGGACCACTTCACCAGGGAAGCAATCACAGAGAGCACACCGGGAACTAATTGAGTGAGTCAAGCTTCAAGCAGCTGGCACAAACAGTGTTTGATTGAGAGCTCCAAATGCATGTATTCCTGTAGGTTAAAAGGATGAGAAACCCCCCAAATTCAATGTCTTCCTGAAAGCAAATGTTTCAACGTAGAAGAACGAAATTTTGGCAGCCAAATGCAACTGGTATGCTCATCTTTCTTACCTAGTATCAACAAGATCAAGTGAAAAAATATTCGCTGAAATTCCAGTAAACTTGGGAGTTTTGTGGAAGCTCTGCAAACACTTACATAAGAAAGTGTATTTTCCTTGCCTCTGCTTGGGGATACTTCAGCAGGGGACAATGCAAAAAGAGCCACTGAGAAGTCATTGAGTGGACCAAGTTTCAAACAGGTATCACAAACTGTGTTTGATTGAGCATTCCAAATGCATGTATTCCTATAGGGAAAAAAGAAGTTAAACCTGAAAATTCAAAGTGTTCCTGCAAAGGAACTCTTCAACATAAGATGACGAAATTTGGGCTGCCAAGTGCAACTCATCTACTCAGTTTTGCTGCCAAGTATCAACAAGATCGGGTGAAAAAATATCTGCTGAGAGTCCAGTAAACTCTGTTCTGTGGATGCTCTACAAACACTTTCAAATGAAAGTTTATTTTTCTCTGCTCTGCTTCGGTGTACATAAACCGGTAACAAAGCATAGAGAGCACAATGAGAATTCA
Organism: Marmota flaviventris; assembly: GCF_047511675.1. NCBI lineage: Eukaryota > Metazoa > Chordata > Mammalia > Rodentia > Sciuridae > Marmota > Marmota flaviventris. The sequence continues at coordinate 32,175 of NW_027288334.1, forward strand.
TTCAGTGAGTCAATTTTCAAGCAGCTAGCACAAACCGTGTTTGATTTCGATTTCCAAAAGCATGTATCCCTATAGGGGAAAATGTAGTAAAACCTAACTGATCCAAGTCATCCTGCAAAGGAATGATTCAGCCTAGCAGAACAAAATTTGTGCTGCCAAGAGCAACTGGTATACACATTTTTTCTACCAAGTATCAACAAGTTCGGGTGAATAAACATTTGCTGAGATTCCAGTAAACTCAGAGTTCTCTGCAGATTTTGCAAATGCTTTCAAATGAAAGTGTATGATCCTTGCCTCCGCTTAGAGCTACTACCACAGGGAACAAAGCTTTGAGAGCACACCGAGAACGAATTGAGTGAGTCAAGTTTGAAGAAGCTAGCACAAACCGTGTTGGATATACAGTTCCAAATGCATGTATCCACATAAGGGAAAAGGAAGTGAAACTTAAAATTCAAAATGCTCCTGCAAACGAACGCTTCAACCCTGAAGAACGAAATTTGCGCAGCCAAGTGAAACCGGTATACTCATCTTTGCTGCCAAGTATCATCAAGATCGGGTGAAAAAATTTTGCTGAGATTCCAGTAAACTCAGAGTTCTGTGGAAGCTCTGCAAACACTTTCAAATGAAAGTATATTTTCCTTGCCTCTGCTTAGGGCTACTTCAACAGGAAACAAAGCATAGAGAGTGCACTGAGAACTAACTGTGTGTGTCAAGTTTCATGCAGCTAGTACCAACCGCGTTTGAGTTAGAGTTCCAAATGCATGTATCCCTATAGGGGAAAATGAAGTGAAACCTCAAATTTCAAAGTGTGCCTGCAAACGAACCATTCAACCTAGAAGATCTAAATTTGGGCAGCCAAATGCAACCGGTCTACTTATCTTTGCTGTCGAGTAACAAGAAGTTAGGGTGAAAAAATATTTGCTGAGAATCCAGGAAACTCACAGTTCTGTGGAATCACTGCAAAGGCTTTCAAATGAAAGTTTCTTTCCCTTGCCTCTGCTTAGGGTTCCTTCAACAGAAAACAAAGCATAGAGATCACACTGAGAACTAGTTGAGTGAGTTTCAGTTTCAAGCAGCTAGCATAAACCGTGTTTGATGTATAATTCCAGATGCATGTATCCCTATAAGGGAAAAGGAAGTGAAACCTAAACATTCAAAAGCGTTCCTGCAAACGAACTTTTCAACCTAGAAGAACGAAATTTGGGTAGCTAAGTGCAACTGGTAAACTCATCTTTCCTGACAAGTATCATCAAGATCAGGTGAGTAATTATTTGCAGAGATTCCAGTTAACTTGGAGCTCTGTTGAAGCACTCTAAATGCTTTCTTAGGAAAGCGAATGTTCCTTGCCTCCACTTAGGACCACTTCACCAGGGAACCAATCACAGAGAGCACACCGGGAACTAATTGAGTGAGTCAAGCTTCAAGCAGCTGGCACAAACAGTGTTTGATTGAGAGCTCCAAATGCATGTATTCCTGTAGGTTAAAAGGATGAGAAACCCCCCAAATTCAATGTCTTCCTGAAAGCAAATGTTTCAACGTAGAAGAACGAAATTTTGGCAGCCAAATGCAACTGGTATGCTCATCTTTCTTACCTAGTATCAACAAGATCAAGTGAAAAAATATTCGCTGAAATTCCAGTAAACTTGGGAGTTTTGTGGAAGCTCTGCAAACACTTACATAAGAAAGTGTATTTTCCTTGCCTCTGCTTGGGGATACTTCAGCAGGGGACAATGCAAAAAGAGCCACTGAGAAGTCATTGAGTGGGCCAAGTTTCAAACAGGTATCACAAACTGTGTTTGATTGAGCATTCCAAATGCATGTATTCCTATAGGGAAAAAAGAAGTTAAACCTGAAAATTCAAAGTGTTCCTGCAAAGGAACTCTTCAACATAAGATGACGAAATTTGGGCTGCCAAGTGCAATTCATCTACTCAGTTTTGCTGCCAAGTATCAACAAGATCGGGTGAAAAAATATCTGCTGAGAGTCCAGTAAACTCTGTTCTGTGGATGCTCTACAAACACTTTCAAATGAAAGTTTATTTTTCTCTGCTCTGCTTCGGTGTACATAAACCGGTAACAAAGCATAGAGAGCACAATGAGAATTCATTCAGTGAGTCAATTTTCAAGCAGCTAGCACAAACCGTGTTTGATTTCGATTTCCAAAAGCATGTATCCCTATAGGGGAAAATGTAGTAAAACCTAACTGATCCAAGTCATCCTGCAAAGGAATGATTCAGCCTAGCAGAACAAAATTTGTGCTGCCAAGAGCAACTGGTATACACATTTTTTCTACCAAGTATCAACAAGTTCGGGTGAATAAACATTTGCTGAGATTCCAGTAAACTCAGAGTTCTCTGCAGATTTTGCAAATGCTTTCAAATGAAAGTGTATGATCCTTGCCTCCGCTTAGAGCTACTACCACAGGGAACAAAGCATAGAGAGCACACCGAGAACGAATTGAGTGAGTCAAGTTTGAAGAAGCTAGCACAAACCGTGTTGGATATACAGTTCCAAATGCATGTATCCCCATAAGGGAAAAGGAAGTGAAACTTAAAATTCAAAATGCTCCTGCAAACGAACGCTTCAACCCTGAAGAACGAAATTTGCGCAGCCAAGTGAAACCGGTATACTCATCTTTGCTGCCAAGTATCATCAAGATCGGGTGAAAAAATTTTGCTGAGATTCCAGTAAACTCAGAGTTCTGTGGAAGCTCTGCAAACACTTTCAAATGAAAGTATATTTTCCTTGCCTCTGCTTAGGGCTACTTCAACAGGAAACAAAGCATAGAGAGTGCACTGAGAACTAACTGTGTGTGTCAAGTTTCATGCAGCTAGTACCAACCGCGTTTGAGTTAGAGTTCCAAATGCATGTATCCCTATAGGGGAAAATGAAGTGAAACCTCAAATTTCAAAGTGTTCCTGCAAACGAACTATTCAACCTAGAAGATCTAAATTTGGGCAGCCAAATGCAACCGGTCTACTTATCTTTGCTGTCGAGTAACAAGAAGTTAGGGTGAAAAAATATTTGCTGAGAATCCAGGAAACTCACAGTTCTGTGGAATCACTGCAAAGGCTTTCAAATGAAAGTTTCTTTCCCTTGCCTCTGCTTAGGGTTCCTTCAACAGAAAACAAAGCATAGAGATCACACTGAGAACTAGTTGAGTGAGTTTCAGTTTCAAGCAGCTAGCGTAAACCGTGTTTGATGTATAATTCCAGATGCATGTATCCCTATAAGGGAAAAGGAAGTGAAACCTAAACATTCAAAAGCGTTCCTGCAAACGAACTTTTCAACCTAGAAGAACGAAATTTGGGTAGCTAAGTGCAACTGGTAAACTCATCTTTCCTGACAAGTATCATCAAGATCAGGTGAGTAATTATTTGCAGAGATTCCAGTTAACTTGGAGCTCTGTTGAAGCACTGTAAATGCTTTCTTAGGAAAGCGAATGTTCCTTGCCTCCACTTAGGACCACTTCACCAGGGAACCAATCACAGAGAGCACACCGGGAACTAATTGAGTGAGTCAAGCTTCAAGCAGCTGGCACAAACAGTGTTTGATTGAGAGCTCCAAATGCATGTATTCCTGTAGGTTAAAAGGATGAGAAACCCCCCAAATTCAATGTCTTCCTGAAAGCAAATGTTTCAACGTAGAAGAACGAAATTTTGGCAGCCAAATGCAACTGGTATGCTCATCTTTCTTACCTAGTATCAACAAGATCAAGTGAAAAAATATTCGCTGAAATTCCAGTAAACTTGGGAGTTTTGTGGAAGCTCTGCAAACACTTACATAAGAAAGTGTATTTTCCTTGCCTCTGCTTGGGGATACTTCAGCAGGGGACAATGCAAAAAGAGCCACTGAGAAGTCATTGAGTGGGCCAAGTTTCAAACAGGTATCACAAACTGTGTTTGATTGAGCATTCCAAATGCATGTATTCCTATAGGGAAAAAAGAAGTTAAACCTGAAAATTCAAAGTGTTCCTGCAAAGGAACTCTTCAACATAAGATGACGAAATTTGGGCTGCCAAGTGCAATTCATCTACTCAGTTTTGCTGCCAAGTATCAACAAGATCGGGTGAAAAAATATCTGCTGAGAGTCCAGTAAACTCTGTTCTGTGGATGCTCTACAAACACTTTCAAATGAAAGTTTATTTTTCTCTGCTCTGCTTCGGTGTACATAAACCGGTAACAAAGCATAGAGAGCACAATGAGAATTCATTCAGTGAGTCAATTTTCAAGCAGCTAGCACAAACCGTGTTTGATTTCGATTTCCAAAAGCATGTATCCCTATAGGGGAAAATGTAGTAAAACCTAACTGATCCAAGTCATCCTGCAAAGGAATGATTCAGCCTAGCCGAACAAAATTTGTGCTGCCAACAGCAACTGGTATACACATTTTTTCTACCAAGTATCAACAAGTTCGGGTGAATAAACATTTGCTGAGATTCCAGTAAACTCAGAGTTCTCTGCAGATTTTGCAAATGCTTTCAAATGAAAGTGTATGATCCTTGCCTCCGCTTAGAGCTACTACCACAGGGAACAAAGCATAGAGAGCACACCGAGAACGAATTGAGTGAGTCAAGTTTGAAGAAGCTAGCACAAACCGTGTTGGATATACAGTTCCAAATGCATGTATCCCCATAAGGGAAAAGGAAGTGAAACTTAAAATTCAAAATGCTCCTGCAAACGAACGCTTCAACCCTGAAGAACGAAATTTGCGCAGCCAAGTGAAACCGGTATACTCATCTTTGCTGCCAAGTATCATCAAGATCGGGTGAAAACATTTTGCTGAGATTCCAGTAAACTCAGAGTTCTGTGGAAGCTCTGCAAACACTTTCAAATGAAAGTATATTTTCCTTGCCTCTGCTTAGGGCTACTTCAACAGGAAACAAAGCATAGAGAGTGCACTGAGAACTAACTGTGTGTGTCAAGTTTCATGCAGCTAGTACCAACCGCGTTTGAGTTAGAGTTCCAAATGCATGTATCCCTATAGGGGAAAATGAAGTGAAACCTCAAATTTCAAAGTGTTCCTGCAAACGAACTATTCAACCTAGAAGATCTAAATTTGGGCAGCCAAATGCAACCGGTCTACTTATCTTTGCTGTCGAGTAACAAGAAGTTAGGGTGAAAAAATATTTGCTGAGAATCCAGGAAACTCATAGTTCTGTGGAATCACTGCAAAGGCTTTCAAATGAAAGTTTCTTTCCCTTGCCTCTGCTTAGGGTTCCTTCAACAGAAAACAAAGCATAGAGATCACACTGAGAACTAGTTGAGTGAGTTTCAGTTTCAAGCAGCTAGCGTAAACCGTGTTTGATGTATAATTCCAGATGCATGTATCCCTATAAGGGAAAAGGAAGTGAAACCTAAACATTCAAAAGCGTTCCTGCAAACGAACTTTTCAACCTAGAAGAACGAAATTTGGGTAGCTAAGTGCAACTGGTAAACTCATCTTTCCTGACAAGTATCATCAAGATCAGGTGAGTAATTATTTGCAGAGATTCCAGTTAACTTGGAGCTCTGTTGAAGCACTGTAAATGCTTTCTTAGGAAAGCGAATGTTCCTTGCCTCCACTTAGGACCACTTCACCAGGGAACCAATCACAGAGAGCACACCGGGAACTAATTGAGTGAGTCAAGCTTCAAGCAGCTGGCACAAACAGTGTTTGATTGAGAGCTCCAAATGCATGTATTCCTGTAGGTTAAAAGGATGAGAAACCCCCCAAATTCAATGTCTTCCTGAAAGCAAATGTTTCAACGTAGAAGAACGAAATTTTGGCAGCCAAATGCAACTGGTATGCTCATCTTTCTTGCCTAGTATCAACAAGATCAAGTGAAAAAATATTCGCTGAAATTCCAGTAAACTTGGGAGTTTTGTGGAAGCTCTGCAAACACTTACATAAGAAAGTGTATTTTCCTTGCCTCTGCTTGGGGATACTTCAGCAGGGGACAATGCATAAAGAGCCACTGAGAAGTCATTGAGTGGGCCAAGTTTCAAACAGGTATCACAAACTGTGTTTGATTGAGCATTCCAAATGCATGTATTCCTATAAGGGAAAAAAGAAGTTAAACCTGAAAATTCAAAGTGTTCCTGCAAAGGAACTCTTCAACATAAGATGACGAAATTTGGGCTGCCAAGTGCAACTCATCTACTCAGTTTTGCTGCCAAGTATCAACAAGATCGGGTGAAAAAATATCTGCTGAGAGTCCAGTAAACTCTGTTCTGTGGATGCTCTACAAACACTTTCAAATGAAAGTTTATTTTTCTCTGCTCTGCTTCGGTGTACATAAACCGGTAACAAAGCATAGAGAGCACAATGAGAATTCATTCAGTGAGTCAATTTTCAAGCAGCTAGCACAAACCGTGTTTGATTTCGATTTCCAAAAGCATGTATCCCTATAGGGGAAAATGTAGTAAAACCTAACTGATCCAAGTCATCCTGCAAAGGAATGATTCAGCCTAGCAGAACAAAATTTGTGCTGCCAAGAGCAACTGGTATACACATTTTTCTACCAAGTATCAACAAGTTCGGGTGAATAAACATTTGCTGAGATTCCAGTAAACTCAGAGTTCTCTGCAGATTTTGCAAATGCTTTCAAATGAAAGTGTATGTTCCTTGCCTCCGCTTAGAGCTACTACCACAGGGAACAAAGCATAGAGAGCACACCGAGAACGAATTGAGTGAGTCAAGTTTGAAGAAGCTAGCACAAACCGTGTTGGATATACAGTTCCAAATGCATGTATCCCCATAAGGGAAAAGGAAGTGAAACTTACAATTCAAAGTGCTCCTGCAAACGAACGCTTCAACCCTGAAGAACGAAATTTGGGCAGCCAAGTGAAACCGGTATACTCATCTTTGCTGCCAAGTATCATCAAGATCGGGTGAAAACATTTTGCTGAGATTCCAGTAAACTCAGAGTTCTGTGGAAGCTCTGCAAACACTTTCAAATGAAAGTATATTTTCCTTGCCTCTGCTTAGGGCTACTTCAACAGGAAACAAAGCATAGAGAGTGCACTGAGAACTAACTGAGTGTGTCAAGTTTCATGCAGCTAGTACCAACAGCGTTTGAGTTAGAGTTCCAAATGCATGTATCCCTATAGGGGAAAATGAAGTGAAACCTCAAATTTCAAAGTGTTCCTGCAAACGAACTATTCAACCTAGAAGATCTAAATTTGGGCAGCCAAATGCAACCGGTCTACTTATCTTTGCTGTCGAGTAACAAGAAGTTAGGGTGAAAAAATATTTGCTGAGAATCCAGGAAACTCACAGTTCTGTGGAATCACTGCAAAGGCTTTCAAATGAAAGTTTCTTTCCCTTGCCTCTGCTTAGGGTTCCTTCAACAGAAAACAAAGCATAGAGATCACACTGAGAACTAGTTGAGTGAGTTTCAGTTTCAAGCAGCTAGCGTAAACCGTGTTTGATGTATAATTCCGGATGCATGTATCCCTATAAGGGAAAAGGAAGTGAAACCTAAACATTCAAAAGCGTTCCTGCAAACGAACTTTTCAACCTAGAAGAACGAAATTTGGGTAGCTAAGTGCAACTGGTAAACTCATCTTTCCTGACAAGTATCATCAAGATCAGGTGAGTAATTATTTGCAGAGATTCCAGTTAACTTGGAGCTCTGTTGAAGCACTCTAAATGCTTTCTTAGGAAAGCGAATGTTCCTTGCCTCCACTTAGGACCACTTCACCAGGGAACCAATCACAGAGAGCACACCGGGAACTAATTGAGTGAGTCAAGCTTCAAGCAGCTGGCACAAACAGTGTTTGATTGAGAGCTCCAAATGCATGTATTCCTGTAGGTTAAAATGATTAGAAACCCCCCAAATTCAATGTCTTCCTGAAAGCAAATGTTTCAACGTAGAAGAACGAAATTTTGGCAGCCAAATGCAACTGGTATGCTCATCTTTCTTACCTAGTATCAACAAGATCAAGTGAAAAAATATTCGCTGAAATTCCAGTAAACTTGGGAGTTTTGTGGAAGCTCTGCAAACACTTACATAAGAAAGTGTATTTTCCTTGCCTCTGCTTGGGGATACTTCAGCAGGGGACAATGCATAAAGAGCCACTGAGAAGTCATTGAGTGGGCCAAGTTTCAAACAGGTATCACAAACTGTGTTTGATTGAGCATTCCAAATGCATGTATTCCTATAAGGGAAAAAAGAAGTTAAACCTGAAAATTCAAAGTGTTCCTGCAAAGGAACTCTTCAACATAAGATGACGAAATTTGGGCTGCCAAGTGCAACTCATCTACTCAGTTTTGCTGCCAAGTATCAACAAGATCGGGTGAAAAAATATCTGCTGAGAGTCCAGTAAACTCTGTTCTGTGGATGCTCTACAAACACTTTCAAATGAAAGTTTATTTTTCTCTGCTCTGCTTCGGTGTACATAAACCGGTAACAAAGCATAGAGAGCACAATGAGAATTCATTCAGTGAGTCAATTTTCAAGCAGCTAGCACAAACCGTGTTTGATTTCGATTTCCAAAAGCATGTATCCCTATAGGGGAAAATGTAGTAAAACCTAACTGATCCAAGTCATCCTGCAAAGGAATGATTCAGCCTAGCAGAACAAAATTTGTGCTGCCAAGAGCAACTGGTATACACATTTTTTCTACCAAGTATCAACAAGTTCGGGTGAATAAACATTTGCTGAGATTCCAGTAAACTCAGAGTTCTCTGCAGATTTTGCAAATGCTTTCAAATGAAAGTGTATGTTCCTTGCCTCCGCTTAGAGCTACTACCACAGGGAACAAAGCATAGAGAGCACACCGAGAACGAATTGAGTGAGTCAAGTTTGAAGAAGCTAGCACAAACCGTGTTGGATATACAGTTCCAAATGCATGTATCCCCATAAGGGAAAAGGAAGTGAAACTTACAATTCAAAGTGCTCCTGCAAACGAACGCTTCAACCCTGAAGAACGAAATTTGGGCAGCCAAGTGAAACCGGTATACTCATCTTTGCTGCCAAGTATCATCAAGATCGGGTGAAAAAATTTTGCTGAGATTCCAGTAAACTCAGAGTTCTGTGGAAGCTCTGCAAACACTTTCAAATGAAAGTATATTTTCCTTGCCTCTGCTTAGGGCTACTTCAACAGGAAACAAAGCATAGAGAGTGCACTGAGAACTAACTGAGTGAGTCAAGTTTCATGCAGCTAGTTCCAACCGCGTTTGAGTTAGAGTTCCAAATGCATGTATCCCTATAGGGGAAAATGAAGTGAAACCTCAAATTTCAAAGTGTTCCTGCAAACGAACTATTCAACCTAGAAGATCTAAATTTGGGCAGCCAAATGCAACCGGTCTACTTATCTTTGCTGTCGAGTAACAAGAAGTTAGGGTGAAAAAATATTTGCTGAGAATCCAGGAAACTCACAGTTCTGTGGAATCACTGCAAAGGCTTTCAAATGAAAGTTTCTTTCCCTTGCCTCTGCTTAGGGTTCCTTCAACAGAAAACAAAGCATAGAGATCACACTGAGAACTAGTTGAGTGAGTTTCAGTTTCAAGCAGCTAGCGTAAACCGTGTTTGATGTATAATTCCAGATGCATGTATCCCTATAAGGGAAAAGGAAGTGAAACCTAAACATTCAAAAGCGTTCCTGCAAACGAACTTTTCAACCTAGAAGAACGAAATTTGGGTAGCTAAGTGCAACTGGTAAACTCATCTTTCCTGACAAGTATCATCAAGATCAGGTGAGTAATTATTTGCAGAGATTCCAGTTAACTTGGAGCTCTGTTGAAGCACTCTAAATGCTTTCTTAGGAAAGCGAATGTTCCTTGCCTCCACTTAGGACCACTTCACCAGGGAACCAATCACAGAGAGCACACCGGGAACTAATTGAGTGAGTCAAGCTTCAAGCAGCTGGCACAAACAGTGTTTGATTTAGAGCTCCAAATGCATGTATTCCTGTAGGTTAAAATGATGAGAAACCCCCCAAATTCAATGTCTTCCTGAAAGCAAATGTTTCAACGTAGAAGAACGAAATTTTGGCAGCCAAATGCAACTGGTATGCTCATCTTTCTTACCTAGTATCAACAAGATCAAGTGAAAAAATATTCGCTGAAATTCCAGTAAACTTGGGAGTTTTGTGGAAGCTCTGCAAACACTTACATAAGAAAGTGTATTTTCCTTGCCTCTGCTTGGGGATACTTCAGCAGGGGACAATGCATAAAGAGCCACTGAGAAGTCATTGAGTGGGCCAAGTTTCAAACAGGTATCACAAACTGTGTTTGATTGAGCATTCCAAATGCATGTATTCCTATAAGGGAAAAAAGAAGTTAAACCTGAAAATTCAAAGTGTTCCTGCAAAGGAACTCTTCAACATAAGATGACGAAATTTGGGCTGCCAAGTGCAACTCATCTACTCAGTTTTGCTGCCAAGTATCAACAAGATCGGGTGAAAAAATATCTGCTGAGAGTCCAGTAAACTCTGTTCTGTGGATGCTCTACAAACACTTTCAAATGAAAGTTTATTTTTCTCTGCTCCGCTTCGGTGTACATAAACCGGTAACAAAGCATAGAGAGCACAATGAGAATTCATTCAGTGAGTCAATTTTCAAGCAGCTAGCACAAACCGTGTTTGATTTCGATTTCCAAAAGCATGTATCCCTATAGGGGAAAATGTAGTAAAACCTAACTGATCCAAGTCATCCTGCAAAGGAATGATTCAGCCTAGCAGAACAAAATTTGTGCTGCCAAGAGCAACTGGTATACACATTTTTTCTACCAAGTATCAACAAGTTCGGGTGAATAAACATTTGCTGAGATTCCAGTAAACTCAGAGTTCTCTGCAGATTTTGCAAATGCTTTCAAATGAAAGTGTATGTTCCTTGCCTCCGCTTAGAGCTACTACCACAGGGAACAAAGCATAGAGAGCACACCGAGAACGAATTGAGTGAGTCAAGTTTGAAGAAGCTAGCACAAACCGTGTTGGATATACAGTTCCAAATGCATGTATCCCCATAAGGGAAAAGGAAGTGAAACTTACAATTCAAAGTGCTCCTGCAAACGAACGCTTCAACCCTGAAGAACGAAATTTGGGCAGCCAAGTGAAACCGGTATACTCATCTTTGCTGCCAAGTATCATCAAGATCGGGTGAAAAAATTTTGCTGAGATTCCAGTAAACTCAGAGTTCTGTGGAAGCTCTGCAAACACTTTCAAATGAAAGTATATTTTCCTTGCCTCTGCTTAGGGCTACTTCAACAGGAAACAAAGCATAGAGAGTGCACTGAGAACTAACTGAGTGAGTCAAGTTTCATGCAGCTAGTACCAACCGCGTTTGAGTTAGAGTTCCAAATGCATGTATCCCTATAGGGGAAAATGAAGTGAAACCTCAAATTTCAAAGTGTTCCTGCAAACGAACTATTCAACCTAGAAGATCTAAATTTGGGCAGCCAAATGCAACTGGTCTACTTATCTTTGCTGTCCAGTAACAAGAAGTTAGGGTGAAAAAATATTTGCTGAGAATCCAGGAAACTCACAGTTCTGTGGAATCACTGCAAAGGCTTTCAAATGAAAGTTTCTTTCCCTTGCCTCTGCTTAGGGTTCCTTCAACAGAAAACAAAGCATAGAGATCACACTGAGAACTAGTTGAGTGAGTTTCAGTTTCAAGCAGCTAGCGTAAACCGTGTTTGATGTATAATTCCAGATGCATGTATCCCTATAAGGGAAAAGGAAGTGAAACCTAAACATTCAAAAGCGTTCCTGCAAACGAACTTTTCAACCTAGAAGAACGAAATTTGGGTAGCTAAGTGCAACTGGTAAACTCATCTTTCCTGACAAGTATCATCAAGATCAGGTGAGTAATTATTTGCAGAGATTCCAGTTAACTTGGAGCTCTGTTGAAGCACTGTAAATGCTTTCTTAGGAAAGCGAATGTTCCTTGCCTCCACTTAGGACCACTTCACCAGGGAACCAATCACAGAGAGCACACCGGGAACTAATTGAGTGAGTCAAGCTTCAAGCAGCTGGCACAAACAGTGTTTGATTTAGAGCTCCAAATGCATGTATTCCTGTAGGTTAAAATGATGAGAAACCCCCCAAATTCAATGTCTTCCTGAAAGCAAATGTTTCAACGTAGAAGAACGAAATTTTGGCAGCCAAATGCAACTGGTATGCTCATCTTTCTTACCTAGTATCAACAAGATCAAGTGAAAAAATATTCGCTGAAATTCCAGTAAACTTGGGAGTTTTGTGGAAGCTCTGCAAACACTTACATAAGAAAGTGTATTTTCCTTGCCTCTGCTTGGGGATACTTCAGCAGGGGACAATGCATAAAGAGCCACTGAGAAGTCATTGAGTGGGCCAAGTTTCAAACAGGTATCACAAACTGTGTTTGATTGAGCATTCCAAATGCATGTATTCCTATAAGGGAAAAAAGAAGTTAAACCTGAAAATTCAAAGTGTTCCTGCAAAGGAACTCTTCAACATAAGATGACGAAATTTGGGCTGCCAAGTGCAACTCATCTACTCAGTTTTGCTGCCAAGTATCAACAAGATCGGGTGAAAAAATATCTGCTGAGAGTCCAGTAAACTCTGTTCTGTGGATGCTCTACAAACACTTTCAAATGAAAGTTTATTTTTCTCTGCTCTGCTTCGGTGTACATAAACCGGTAACAAAGCATAGAGAGCACAATGAGAATTCATTCAGTGAGTCAATTTTCAAGCAGCTAGCACAAACCGTGTTTGATTTCGATTTCCAAAATCATGTATCCCTATAGGGGAAAATGTAGTAAAACATAACTGATCCAAGTCATCCTGCAAAGGAATGATTCAGCCTAGCAGAACAAAATTTGTGCTGCCAAGAGCAACTGGTATACACATTTTTTCTACCAAGTATCAACAAGTTCGGGTGAATAAACATTTGCTGAGATTCCAGTAAACTCAGAGTTCTCTGCAGATTTTGCAAATGCTTTCAAATGAAAGTGTATGTTCCTTGCCTCCGCTTAGAGCTACTACCACAGGGAACAAAGCATAGAGAGCACACCGAGAACGAATTGAGTGAGTCAAGTTTGAAGAAGCTAGCACAAACCGTGTTGGATATACAGTTCCAAATGCATGTATCCCCATAAGGGAAAAGGAAGTGAAACTTACAATTCAAAGTGCTCCTGCAAACGAACGCTTCAACCCTGAAGAACGAAATTTGCGCAGCCAAGTGAAACCGGTATACTCATCTTTGCTGCCAAGTATCATCAAGATCGGGTGAAAACATTTTGCTGAGATTCCAGTAAACTCAGAGTTCTGTGGAAGCTCTGCAAACACTTTCAAATGAAAGTATATTTTCCTTGCCTCTGCTTAGGGCTACTTCAACAGGAAACAAAGCATAGAGAGTGCACTGAGAACTAACTGAGTGAGTCAAGTTTCATGCAGCTAGTACCAACCGCGTTTGAGTTAGAGTTCCAAATGCATGTATCCCTATAGGGGAAAATGAAGTGAAACCTCAAATTTCAAAGTGTTCCTGCAAACGAACTATTCAACCTAGAAGATCTAAATTTGGGCAGCCAAATGCAACCGGTCTACTTATCTTTGCTGTCGAGTAACAAGAAGTTAGGGTGAAAAAATATTTGCTGAGAATCCAGGAAACTCACAGTTCTGTGGAATCACTGCAAAGGCTTTCAAATGAAAGTTTCTTTCCCTTGCCTCTGCTTAGGGTTCCTTCAACAGAAAACAAAGCATAGAGATCACACTGAGAACTAGTTGAGTGAGTTTCAGTTTCAAGCAGCTAGCGTAAACCGTGTTTGATGTATAATTCCAGATGCATGTATCCCTATAAGGGAAAAGGAAGTGAAACCTAAACATTCAAAAGCGTTCCTGCAAACGAACTTTTCAACCTAGAAGAACGAAATTTGGGTAGCTAAGTGCAACTGGTAAACTCATCTTTCCTGACAAGTATCATCAAGATCAGGTGAGTAATTATTTGCAGAGATTCCAGTTAACTTGGAGCTCTGTTGAAGCACTCTAAATGCTTTCTTAGGAAAGCGAATGTTCCTTGCCTCCACTTAGGACCACTTCACCAGGGAACCAATCACAGAGAGCACACCGGGAACTAATTGAGTGAGTCAAGCTTCAAGCAGCTGGCACAAACAGTGTTTGATTGAGAGCTCCAAATGCATGTATTCCTGTAGGTTAAAATGATGAGAAACCCCCCAAATTCAATGTCTTCCTGAAAGCAAATGTTTCAACGTAGAAGAACGAAATTTTGGCAGCCAAATGCAACTGGTATGCTCATCTTTCTTACCTAGTATCAACAAGATCAAGTGAAAAAATATTCGCTGAAATTCCAGTAAACTTGGGAGTTTTGTGGAAGCTCTGCAAACACTTACATAAGAAAGTGTATTTTCCTTGCCTCTGCTTGGGGATACTTCAGCAGGGGACAATGCATAAAGAGCCACTGAGAAGTCATTGAGTGGGCCAAGTTTCAAACAGGTATCACAAACTGTGTTTGATTGAGCATTCCAAATGCATGTATTCCTATAAGGGAAAAAAGAAGTTAAACCTGAAAATTCAAAGTGTTCCTGCAAAGGAACTCTTCAACATAAGATGACGAAATTTGGGCTGCCAAGTGCAACTCATCTACTCAGTTTTGCTGCCAAGTATCAACAAGATCCGGTGAAAAAATATCTGCTGAGAGTCCAGTAAACTCTGTTCTGTGGATGCTCTACAAACACTTTCAAATGAAAGTTTATTTTTCTCTGCTCTGCTTCGGTGTACATAAACCGGTAACAAAGCATAGAGAGCACAATGAGAATTCACTCAGTGAGTCAATTTTCAAGCAGCTAGCACAAACCGTGTTTGATTTCGATTTCCAAAAGCATGTATCCCTATAGGGGAAAATGTAGTAAAACCTAACTGATCCAAGTCATCCTGCAAAGGAATGATTCAGCCTAGCAGAACAAAATTTGTGCTGCCAAGAGCAACTGGTATACACATTTTTTCTACCAAGTATCAACAAGTTCGGGTGAATAAACATTTGCTGAGATTCCAGTAAACTCAGAGTTCTCTGCAGATTTTGCAAATGCTTTCAAATGAAAGTGTATGTTCCTTGCCTCCGCTTAGAGCTACTACCACAGGGAACAAAGCATAGAGAGCACACCGAGAACGAATTGAGTGAGTCAAGTTTGAAGAAGCTAGCACAAACCGTGTTGGATATACAGTTCCAAATGCATGTATCCCCATAAGGGAAAAGGAAGTGAAACTTACAATTCAAAGTGCTCCTGCAAAGGAACGCTTCAACCCTGAAGAACGAAATTTGGGCAGCCAAGTGAAACCGGTATACTCATGTTTGCTGCCAAGTATCATCAAGATCGGGTGAAAACATTTTGCTGAGATTCCAGTAAACTCAGAGTTCTGTGGAAGCTCTGCAAACACTTTCAAATGAAAGTATATTTTCCTTGCCTCTGCTTAGGGCTACTTCAACAGGAAACAAAGCATAGAGAGTGCACTGAGAACTAACTGAGTGAGTCAAGTTTCATGCAGCTAGTACCAACCGCGTTTGAGTTAGAGTTCCAAATGCATGTATCCCTATAGGGGAAAATGAAGTGAAACCTCAAATTTCAAAGTGTTCCTGCAAACGAACTATTCAACCTAGAAGATCTAAATTTGGGCAGCCAAATGCAACCGGTCTACTTATCTTTGCTGTCGAGTAACAAGAAGTTAGGGTGAAAAAATATTAGCTGAGAATCCAGGAAACTCACAGTTCTGTGGAATCACTGCAAAGGCTTTCAAATGAAAGTTTCTTTCCCTTGCCTCTGCTTAGGGTTCCTTCAACAGAAAACAAAGCATAGAGATCACACTGAGAACTAGTTGAGTGAGTTTCAGTTTCAAGCAGCTAGCGTAAACCGTGTTTGATGTATAATTCCAGATGCATGTATCCCTATAAGGGAAAAGGAAGTGAAACCTAAACATTCAAAAGCGTTCCTGCAAACGAACTTTTCAACCTAGAAGAACGAAATTTGGGTAGCTAAGTGCAACTGGTAAACTCATCTTTCCTGACAAGTATCATCAAGATCAGGTGAGTAATTATTTGCAGAGATTCCAGTTAACTTGGAGCTCTGTTGAAGCACTCTAAATGCTTTCTTAGGAAAGCGAAATTTCCTTGCCTCCACTTAGGACCACTTCACCAGGGAACCAATCACAGAGAGCACACCGGGAACTAATTGAGTGAGTCAAGCTTCAAGCAGCTGGCACAAACAGTGTTTGATTGAGAGCTCCAAATGCATGTATTCCTGTAGGTTAAAATGATGAGAAACCCCCCAAATTCAATGTCTTCCTGAAAGCAAATGTTTCAACGTAGAAGAACGAAATTTTGGCAGCCAAATGCAACTGGTATGCTCATCTTTCTTACCTAGTATCAACAAGATCAAGTGAAAAAATATTCGCTGAAATTCCAGTAAACTTGGGAGTTTTGTGGAAGCTCTGCAAACACTTACATAAGAAAGTGTATTTTCCTTGCCTCTGCTTGGGGATACTTCAGCAGGGGACAATGCATAAAGAGCCACTGAGAAGTCATTGAGTGGGCCAAGTTTCAAACAGGTATCACAAACTGTGTTTGATTGAGCATTCCAAATGCATGTATTCCTATAAGGGAAAAAAGAAGTTAAACCTGAAAATTCAAAGTGTTCCTGCAAAGGAACTCTTCAACATAAGATGACGAAATTTGGGCTGCCAAGTGCAACTCATCTACTCAGTTTTGCTGCCAAGTATCAACAAGATCGGGTGAAAAAATATCTGCTGAGAGTCCAGTAAACTCTGTTCTGTGGATGCTCTACAAACACTTTCAAATGAAAGTTTATTTTTCTCTGCTCTGCTTCGGTGTACATAAACCGGTAACAAAGCATAGAGAGCACAATGAGAATTCATTCAGTGAGTCAATTTTCAAGCAGCTAGCACAAACCGTGTTTGATTTCGATTTCCAAAAGCATGTATCCCTATAGGGGAAAATGTAGTAAAACCTAACTGATCCAAGTCATCCTGCAAAGGAATGATTCAGCCTAGCAGAACAAAATTTGTCCTGCCAAGAGCAACTGGTATACACATTTTTTCTACCAAGTATCAACAAGTTCGGGTGAATAAACATTTGCTGAGATTCCAGTAAACTCAGAGTTCTCTGCAGATTTTGCAAATGCTTTCAAATGAAAGTGTATGTTCCTTGCCTCCGCTTAGAGCTACTACCACAGGGAACAAAGCATAGAGAGCACACCGAGAACGAATTGAGTGAGTCAAGTTTGAAGAAGCTAGCACAAACCGTGTTGGATATACAGTTCCAAATGCATGTATCCCCATAAGGGAAAAGGAAGTGAAACTTACAATTCAAAGTGCTCCTGCAAACGAACGCTTCAACCCTGAAGAACGAAATTTGGGCAGCCAAGTGAAACCGGTATACTCATCTTTGCTGCCAAGTATCATCAAGATCGGGTGAAAAAATTTTGCTGAGATTCCAGTAAACTCAGAGTTCTGTGGAAGCTCTGCAAACACTTTCAAATGAAAGTATATTTTCCTTGCCTCTGCTTAGGGCTACTTCAACAGGAAACAAAGCATAGAGAGTGCACTGAGAACTAACTGAGTGAGTCAAGTTTCATGCAGCTAGTACCAACCGCGTTTGAGTTAGAGTTCCAAATGCATGTATCCCTATAGGGGAAAATGAAGTGAAACCTCAAATTTCAAAGTGTTCCTGCAAACGAACTATTCAACCTAGAAGATCTAAATTTGGGCAGCCAAATGCAACTGGTCTACTTATCTTTGCTGTCCAGTAACAAGAAGTTAGGGTGAAAAAATATTTGCTGAGAATCCAGGAAACTCACAGTTCTGTGGAATCACTGCAAAGGCTTTCAAATGAAAGTTTCTTTCCCTTGCCTCTGCTTAGGGTTCCTTCAACAGAAAACAAAGCATAGAGATCACACTGAGAACTAGTTGAGTGAGTTTCAGTTTCAAGCAGCTAGCGTAAACCGTGTTTGATGTATAATTCCAGATGCATGTATCCCTATAAGGGAAAAGGAAGTGAAACCTAAACATTCAAAAGCGTTCCTGCAAACGAACTTTTCAACCTAGAAGAACGAAATTTGGGTAGCTAAGTGCAACTGGTAAACTCATCTTTCCTGACAAGTATCATCAAGATCAGGTGAGTAATTATTTGCAGAGATTCCAGTTAACTTGGAGCTCTGTTGAAGCACTGTAAATGCTTTCTTAGGAAAGCGAATGTTCCTTGCCTCCACTTAGGACCACTTCACCAGGGAACCAATCACAGAGAGCACACCGGGAACTAATTGAGTGAGTCAAGCTTCAAGCAGCTGGCACAAACAGTGTTTGATTTAGAGCTCCAAATGCATGTATTCCTGTAGGTTAAAATGATGAGAAACCCCCCAAATTCAATGTCTTCCTGAAAGCAAATGTTTCAACGTAGAAGAACGAAATTTTGGCAGCCAAATGCAACTGGTATGCTCATCTTTCTTACCTAGTATCAACAAGATCAAGTGAAAAAATATTCGCTGAAATTCCAGTAAACTTGGGAGTTTTGTGGAAGCTCTGCAAACACTTACATAAGAAAGTGTATTTTCCTTGCCTCTGCTTGGGGATACTTCAGCAGGGGACAATGCATAAAGAGCCACTGAGAAGTCATTGAGTGGGCCAAGTTTCAAACAGGTATCACAAACTGTGTTTGATTGAGCATTCCAAATGCATGTATTCCTATAAGGGAAAAAAGAAGTTAAACCTGAAAATTCAAAGTGTTCCTGCAAAGGAACTCTTCAACATAAGATGACGAAATTTGGGCTGCCAAGTGCAACTCATCTACTCAGTTTTGCTGCCAAGTATCAACAAGATCGGGTGAAAAAATATCTGCTGAGAGTCCAGTAAACTCTGTTCTGTGGATGCTCTACAAACACTTTCAAATGAAAGTTTATTTTTCTCTGCTCTGCTTCGGTGTACATAAACCGGTAACAAAGCATAGAGAGCACAATGAGAATTCATTCAGTGAGTCAATTTTCAAGCAGCTAGCACAAACCGTGTTTGATTTCGATTTCCAAAATCATGTATCCCTATAGGGGAAAATGTAGTAAAACATAACTGATCCAAGTCATCCTGCAAAGGAATGATTCAGCCTAGCAGAACAAAATTTGTGCTGCCAAGAGCAACTGGTATACACATTTTTTCTACCAAGTATCAACAAGTTCGGGTGAATAAACATTTGCTGAGATTCCAGTAAACTCAGAGTTCTCTGCAGATTTTGCAAATGCTTTCAAATGAAAGTGTATGTTCCTTGCCTCCGCTTAGAGCTACTACCACAGGGAACAAAGCATAGAGAGCACACCGAGAACGAATTGAGTGAGTCAAGTTTGAAGAAGCTAGCACAAACCGTGTTGGATATACAGTTCCAAATGCATGTATCCCCATAAGGGAAAAGGAAGTGAAACTTACAATTCAAAGTGCTCCTGCAAACGAACGCTTCAACCCTGAAGAACGAAATTTGCGCAGCCAAGTGAAACCGGTATACTCATCTTTGCTGCCAAGTATCATCAAGATCGGGTGAAAACATTTTGCTGAGATTCCAGTAAACTCAGAGTTCTGTGGAAGCTCTGCAAACACTTTCAAATGAAAGTATATTTTCCTTGCCTCTGCTTAGGGCTACTTCAACAGGAAACAAAGCATAGAGAGTGCACTGAGAACTAACTGAGTGAGTCAAGTTTCATGCAGCTAGTACCAACCGCGTTTGAGTTAGAGTTCCAAATGCATGTATCCCTATAGGGGAAAATGAAGTGAAACCTCAAATTTCAAAGTGTTCCTGCAAACGAACTATTCAACCTAGAAGATCTAAATTTGGGCAGCCAAATGCAACCGGTCTACTTATCTTTGCTGTCGAGTAACAAGAAGTTAGGGTGAAAAAATATTTGCTGAGAATCCAGGAAACTCACAGTTCTGTGGAATCACTGCAAAGGCTTTCAAATGAAAGTTTCTTTCCCTTGCCTCTGCTTAGGGTTCCTTCAACAGAAAACAAAGCATAGAGATCACACTGAGAACTAGTTGAGTGAGTTTCAGTTTCAAGCAGCTAGCGTAAACCGTGTTTGATGTATAATTCCAGATGCATGTATCCCTATAAGGGAAAAGGAAGTGAAACCTAAACATTCAAAAGCGTTCCTGCAAACGAACTTTTCAACCTAGAAGAACGAAATTTGGGTAGCTAAGTGCAACTGGTAAACTCATCTTTCCTGACAAGTATCATCAAGATCAGGTGAGTAATTATTTGCAGAGATTCCAGTTAACTTGGAGCTCTGTTGAAGCACTCTAAATGCTTTCTTAGGAAAGCGAATGTTCCTTGCCTCCACTTAGGACCACTTCACCAGGGAACCAATCACAGAGAGCACACCGGGAACTAATTGAGTGAGTCAAGCTTCAAGCAGCTGGCACAAACAGTGTTTGATTGAGAGCTCCAAATGCATGTATTCCTGTAGGTTAAAATGATGAGAAACCCCCCAAATTCAATGTCTTCCTGAAAGCAAATGTTTCAACGTAGAAGAACGAAATTTTGGCAGCCAAATGCAACTGGTATGCTCATCTTTCTTACCTAGTATCAACAAGATCAAGTGAAAAAATATTCGCTGAAATTCCAGTAAACTTGGGAGTTTTGTGGAAGCTCTGCAAACACTTACATAAGAAAGTGTATTTTCCTTGCCTCTGCTTGGGGATACTTCAGCAGGGGACAATGCATAAAGAGCCACTGAGAAGTCATTGAGTGGGCCAAGTTTCAAACAGGTATCACAAACTGTGTTTGATTGAGCATTCCAAATGCATGTATTCCTATAAGGGAAAAAAGAAGTTAAACCTGAAAATTCAAAGTGTTCCTGCAAAGGAACTCTTCAACATAAGATGACGAAATTTGGGCTGCCAAGTGCAACTCATCTACTCAGTTTTGCTGCCAAGTATCAACAAGATCCGGTGAAAAAATATCTGCTGAGAGTCCAGTAAACTCTGTTCTGTGGATGCTCTACAAACACTTTCAAATGAAAGTTTATTTTTCTCTGCTCTGCTTCGGTGTACATAAACCGGTAACAAAGCATAGAGAGCACAATGAGAATTCACTCAGTGAGTCAATTTTCAAGCAGCTAGCACAAACCGTGTTTGATTTCGATTTCCAAAAGCATGTATCCCTATAGGGGAAAATGTAGTAAAACCTAACTGATCCAAGTCATCCTGCAAAGGAATGATTCAGCCTAGCAGAACAAAATTTGTGCTGCCAAGAGCAACTGGTATACACATTTTTTCTACCAAGTATCAACAAGTTCGGGTGAATAAACATTTGCTGAGATTCCAGTAAACTCAGAGTTCTCTGCAGATTTTGCAAATGCTTTCAAATGAAAGTGTATGTTCCTTGCCTCCGCTTAGAGCTACTACCACAGGGAACAAAGCATAGAGAGCACACCGAGAACGAATTGAGTGAGTCAAGTTTGAAGAAGCTAGCACAAACCGTGTTGGATAT
>NW_027288335.1:0-53343 GCF_047511675.1 Marmota flaviventris
CTAACACTAGCCCTAATCCTAAACTTAACCCTAGCCCTAAAGCTAGCTCTAAACCTTTCCATTAACCCAAAACTAACTCTAAACCTATTGATAAACCTAGGCCTAACCCTAACCCTAAACCTAACCAGAAAACTAACACTAGACATAATTCTAAACCTCACACTCGCCATAGACCTAACTCTAGCTCAAACCATAACCCTTACCATAAACCTAAACATAACCATAGCCCTAACCCTAAACGTAAACCTCAATCTAACACTAACCATAACCCTATGCCTAAATCTAACCATATCCAATACTCTAACCCTAACCCTAATGATGATGCTAGCCCTAATTCAATCCTAACCCTAACCACACTCTAATCTTATCCCTAGACTTAACTCTAAACCTAACCCTCACCCTAGCCATAACCCTAGCTCAAAACCTAATCCTTATGCTCAACAAAACCCTAACACTAACTCTAGTTCTAACCCTAAGCCTAACCCTAACTTAAGACCTATTCCTGACCATAACCCTAGCCCTCACCTTAGCTCTAACCCTATCCATTATCCTAAACATTACCCTTACCATAATGCTAACCCTAGGCCTAACACAAACCCTATCGCTAAACCTAACCATATCAATTACAGGAAAAATTACCTGAACCCTAAACAAAACCCATCATTACTCTAACCATGACCCTAATGCTTATTTGAACCCTAACCCTAAACCCTAACCTCAACCAAACTCTAACCTGATCCTGACCCTAATAATTCCCCTAGCTCTAAACCTTACCCTTAACCCTAAACCTAACCCTTAAACTAGAGCTACCCATAAACCTAATCCTAAAACTGTCCTCTCCTCAACCAGAACCCCACACCTGACATTAGACCTAGCCCTAATCCAAGCCCTAACCCTAACAAAAAAACCAGCCCTTATCCTAGCCCTAAACCTAGATTAATCCTAACTCTAAACCTAACCCTAGCTATAACCCCAATACTAACCCTAGCCCTACTCTTATCCCTAATTTCACCCCATCTTTAAACCTAACTACAACCCTAGACCTAAGAATAAATCTAACACTCACTCTATCCCTATCACTAGATCTAACCCTATTCCTTTAAGTAACCCTAACCCTAGCCCTAAACTTAGTCCTAACCCTTGCCCTATCCATAGCCCAAGAACTAACCTTAGATCATAATCTATCTCTAAATCTAACCCTGACCCAAAGCCTAAGCCTAACCCTAACACTAGCCCTAACCCTAACACTAATCCTAAATCTAGCCCTAATCCTAGCCCTAGCCCTAAAACAAAACCGAGCCATAAGCTGTATCCCTAACCCTTAAAATAAACCAAACCGTAACCATACACCTACACCTAGCCCTAGCCCTAATTTGAGTTTAAGCCAAACCCTAAAACTAACCCTGACACTGACTCTGACACTAACACTAATCCTAGCTCTAAACATCACCCCAATCCTAACACGAACCCTAACACTAAACCTAGCCCTACTCTTAACCCTAAAATTAGTCCTAATCTTAACCCCTTGTACTTATATTAGGCATAATCCTAACCCTAGCACTAACTTAACCCAAATCCTAGCCCTAATCTGAGCGCTAACCCAAACTTTAACCCTAACCCTAACCATAGCCCTAGCCCTAATCATAACCATAACCCTAGCGCTAACCCTATACATTACCATAACAATAACCCTAACCCTAATGCTAACCCTAGGCCTAAACCTAACCCTATCTCCAATCCTATCCCTATCCATTTCCCTAAACCTAACATGAACCCTAAGTCTAAGCCTATCAGTACCCAAACCATTACCTTATGCTAAATCAATCCCTAATTTTAAGCCTTAACCTATTCCAAACCCTAAACTAGACCTTCACCTTAATAATACCCCTAGCCCTAAACCTGACCCTAACCCTATACCTAAACCTTACACTAGACGTACCCATAATCCTAACCCTAGAATTATATTTAAACATGATTCTAGACCTGAAATTAGCCATACTCCTAATACTATCCCTAACCCTAAAACAAACCCTAGCCCTCATCTTAGCCCTAAACCTAGCCTTAATCATAACCCTAATCCTAACCCTTATTCTAAACATCACCCTACCTCTAAAACTAACCTACCTTCCCCTAAACTAAATCCTAAATCTAACCCTAATTCTATACTTAAATTGAACACTAACCATAGACCTAAGCCTAGCCCTAATTTAGCCCTATTCCTAACCCTAAACCTAACCTTAGCCCTAAGACTAACAATAATTCTCACAGTAGCCCTATAGTTAGTTTTAATCCTAGCCCTTAGAATAACCCTAACCCTAGCCTTAACCCTTGCCCAATCCTTAGTCCTAGCCCTAACCCTAAGCCTAAGACTCACACTAACACTAAACCTAATCTTAAAGCTAATCATAAAACTAGCCCTAACCCTACAACTAGCAGTAAAACAAAACCGAGAAATTGCCCTAAACCTAAGCCTAACTTAAACCAAACCCTAACACTACACCTAGACCTAACCATAACCTTATTGCGAGTCCTAACCCTAACCTTAAAAGTATACCTGACACTGACTCATAGGTTAAACACACCCTAGCTCAAAACACCATCCTAAACTTAAACCAAAACTTAACAGTAACCTTAGCCATTATTTGAGTCTTAACCCTAACTCTGATCCTGACTCATATCCTAAAACTAACCCTAGCTCTAAATATCACCCTAGCCTTAAGCTTAACCCTAACACTAAAACTACCCCTACCCCTAACCCTAAAACTAACCCTAATTGTAACCCTAGTTCTTATATTAGCGATTTCCCTAACCCTAGTCCTAAACCTAACACAAAACTAGCCCTAATCCGAACTCTAAATCTAACTTTAACCCTAACCCTACCCTAACTCTAGCCCTAACCCTATCTCTAACTCAATCCCTTACCCTGAGTGAAACCCTAACTCTATTGGTAAACCTAGACCTATCTCTAATCCTTAGGCTAACCAAAATCCAAACTCTATTAATAGTCCTGACCCTAGCCCTCATTCTAGCTCTAATCCTATCCCAAACCCTTATGCAAATCCTGACCCTTATTCTGACCCTAACACAAACCCTAGGTCTAAAACTGACCCTCAACCAAGAGCAAACCCTAACACTGGCCATACCACTAACGTATACCTAAACCTAACCCTAACCCTAGCCCTAGGACTAACTCTAACTCTCACACTATCCCTATCCATAGTTCTAAGCGTATCCATTACCATAACCCTAACCCTAGACCTAACCCTTGCCATATCCTTTGTTCTAGCCCTAACCCTAGATCTAACCCTAATTCGAAATCTAACCCTAACCCTAAGCCTAATCCTAACAATAAAACTCGCCCTAACCCTAATGCTAATCATAAAACTAGCCCTAACCCTAACCCTAGCAGTAAAACAAAGTGAGCAATAGCCCTAACCATAAACCTTAACTTAAACCAAACCCTTACACTACACCTAGGCCTAACCGTAGCCTTAATTTGAGTCCTAACCCTAACCTTAATTCTAACCCTGACCCTGACTCATATCCTAACACTCTAAACACCCTAGCTCTAAACACCCTCCTAACCTTAAACTGAAACCTAAAAGTAAACCTATTCCTAATTTGAGTCTTAACCCTAACCCTGAACCTGACTCATATCCTAACACTAACCCTAGCTCTAAATATCATCCTAACCTTAAACCTAACCCTAACACTAGACCTACTCCTAACTCTAACCCTAACCCTCATTGTAACCCTAGTTCTTACATTAGCCATTGCCCTAACATTAGCCCTAACCCTAACACAAAAACTCCCTAATCTGAGCCCTAAACCTAGATTTAACCCTAACCCTAACTCTAGCCCTAACCCTAGGTCTAAGGCTATCTCTTACCCTATGAATAACCCTAGCCTTAATGGTAGCCCTAGACCTATGCCTAATCCTTAGGCTAACCAAAATCCTAACCTTATTAATAGTCCTGACCCTAGCCCTCATTCTAGCTCTAATCCTATCCCAAATCCGAACACTAACCCTGACCCTTATTCTGACCCTAACACAAACCCTAGTTCTAATCCTGACCCTAACACTAGACTAAAACCTAACACTAGCCCTGGACCTAAACCTAATCCTAAATCTAGCCTTATCTCTAGCCCTAGACCTAAACAAAAACCCAGTCCTATGTCTAACAATAACCCTTATCCTAACACAAAAACTAACCCGACCCCTAGACCTAAATCTACTCCTAATTCTAGCTGTAACCCTAACTTGAACTCTAACCCAAACACTGACTCCGCCTTTAACAGTAAACCTACTTCTAAACCTGACCCTAATGAAAATCTAAACCTAACACTAGATCTTGGCATTACCCTAACCCTAAAACTAGTCTTAATCATAATCCTAGCTCTTACATTACCCTCAGCTTTAACCTTATGCCTAAACCTAAATAAAACCTAGAGATAAACCTAGGCCTTAACCTAGCCATAATTCTAGTCCTAACCCTAGCTTAAACCCTAATCTTAACCCTCACACTAGCCCTAACCCTAACCCTAACCCGAGCCCTAACACTAGCTCTAACCCTATCCCTTACCCTAAGCCAAACCCTAAACCAAATGCTAACCCTAGTCCTAACCCTAATCCTTAGCCTAACTTAAACACTAACAGTATTACTAGTTCTAACCCTAGCCCTCATTCTAGTTCTAACCCTAATTCTGACCCTTATTCTGATCCTAACAGTAACCCTAGGTCTAAACCTGACCCTAACCCTAAACCAAACCCTAACACTAGCTCTACCGGTAAGCCTATAACTATATCTAACCCTAACACTAGATCTAGACCCAAAACTAATCTTAAATATAGCTATAATTCGAGCCCTAGACCTAAACAAAATTCTAGCTTTAGCCCTAACAATAATCCTTAACCTAAACTAAACACTTACCCTACCCCGCGACCTAACACTAGTCCTAATTCTGGCTCTAAAACTAATTCTAATCCTATCCAGAACACTGACCCTGACCCTAACATTAACCTATCTCTAAACCTGACCCCAACCCCAAACCTAGTCCTAACACTAGACCTAGCCGTAACCCTAACCCTTATACTAGCCCTAAACATAACCCTAGCCCTAACCCTATTTTAACCCTAATCTTAACCCTAACAGTATCCCTAACCCTAACCATAATCCTAACCCTAGCCCTAAACCTAACACAAAACCTAGCCATAATCCTAGGCCTAAACTTAGACCTAAGTATAACCCTAACCCTAACCCTAGCCCTAATAAAACTAACCCTAACACTAACACTTGCATTAGACCTAACCTTAGCATAAATACCTTACCCTACATATTACCCTAGCCTTATCCTAAACCATAACCCTAACCCTAGCTCTTATCCTAACCTTAATCCTAGTTCAAACTATAGTTCTAACCCTGTCAATTACCCTAACCCTAACCCTAATTGTAACCCTATCCTTTACACTAAACTTAGCCCTAACAATAAATGTATCCAAAGACCTAACCATAAACCTAAACCTCACCATAGCCCTAACTCCAGCTGAAACATTAAGCCTTACACTAAACCTAATCCTAAGACTAGCCCAAATCCATACCCTAACCCTAACTCTAACCCTAAATCTAACATTATCCATTACACTAAACCTAACCCTAACTGTAATTAAATCTATAGCCATAAGCCAAACCCTAAACAAAACCCTAATCATAAACATATCCCTAGACCTAAACATAAACCTAAACCTCACCCTAGCCATTACCCTAGCTCAAACACTAATCCTTATCCTAACCTAACCATAACACTAGCCCTAAATCTAACACTTACCATAAACCAAAACTAGTCCTATCCCTAAACCTAACTCTAATTTTAGACATAATCCAAACCATAACTTATCCCTAACCCTAGCTCTAAATTTATCCATTATACTAAACATAACCCTAACCTAATGCTAGACTTAACCCTATTGCTAAACCTAACCCATCCATTACCCTTAACCTTAACTGAAACCTAAACCTAACCCTATACATTACCCTAACCCTAAGCATAAAACTAACACTAACGCAAGCCCTAACCCTAAACTCTGACTTAAATCAAATGCTAACCCTGACCATGGCCCTAATAATACCCCTAACTCCAAACCTGACACTTACCCTAAACATAGCTCTGACACTAAACCTAGCCATAACCTAACCCTAAAACTATCCTTAATCATAACCCTAGACTTGACATTAGCCCTAGCCCTAGTTCTAGCTGTGAACCTAACAGAAACCCTAGCCCTAAACCTAGCCTTAATCCTAACCTAAACACTAACCCTAGCCCTAATCCTAATTCTAGCCCTCACCCTAGCCCTAAAGCTAGCTATAACCCTACCATTCCCCTAAACTTAATCCTAACCCCAATGCTAATCCTAAGCTTAGCCCTACCCCTAGGCCTAACCCTAACACTAACCCTAGCCCTAATCCTAGCCATAATTTAGCTTTAACCCTAACCCCAACCCTAAGCCTAGTCCTAAATCTAAATTTAACTCTCATCCTAGCCGTTTCCCTAGTTCTAATTCTATCTCTTACCATAAAACTAACCCTAGCCCTAATCCCAACCCTGGATCTAACCCTAACTCTAAATCTAACCCTAAACCTAAGCCTAAACCTCACCCTAACACTATCCCTAACTCTAACACTAATTCAAAATCTAGCCCTAACCCTAGAACTAGCCAAAAAAAAAAAAAAATAAAATAAATAAATAAATAAATAAATAAATAAATAAAATAAAACCGAGCAATAGCTCTAAACCTAACACTAACCCATAGAGGTCAAGATGAAGTGAAACCTTAAAACACAAACTGTTCCTGACAGTGAACCTTGAATTGAGAGGCCCAACCTGGGAAACATGGTAATGCTAGGTAAAAGATGAATTCTGACCAGTATCAAAGAAATTTGAACAAAACTAACTCTAACTCAAACATTAGTTCTAACCCGAGCCCTAAACCTAATCCTAAAACTAAGCCTTTCCTTTTTATATAGCTTGATCATAAAAGTCAAAAACTTGGGGTGCCTAGTAGGGTAAGGTAACAGATGAATCCTGCCCAGTATCAAAAATTCTGACCAATAATTGGGGAAGATGTTTCATTACATGCCTATTTCCCCTGTTTTCTCCTAAAGAGCTCTTGGATAAATTGGTTTTTTATTTTCCTGTTGTCCCCTAAAATGCTCTCACATAGTGTTGTTTTTGCATGCTTCATCTTTGGGATACTTTCACAAGGATAAAACCAGAGTGTGCTCACAGAGAACTGATTGAGCTTGTGAAGTTTCAAGCAGCTAGCAAAAACCCTGTTTGATTTCCAGCTCCATTTCTATTTACCCATATAGGTCAAAATGAAGTGAAACCTCAAACTAAAAACTGAAATACTGACAGCAAACCAGTGAACCTAGAAGGCCCAAACCTGGGGAACATAGTAAGGCTAGGTAAAAGATAAATTCTGCCTAGTATCACAGAAATTTGAACAAAACTACTGTAAACCTAACACTAGATCTATCCTTAATCCTAACCCTACAGATCACCCTAGATTGTTTAGAGAACCTTTGATCATAGAAGTCCCAAGCTAAGGGAGCCTAGTGTGGCAGGCTAACAGATGAATCCTGCACAGTATCAAAGAAATCTGAGCAAATAATTAGGGGAAGTATTTCAGTACATGCATGTTTCCTTGATTTCTCCAAAAGTGCTCTGGGATAAAGATGCTTTGCATGTTTCAGCTGAGGGCAACATTCACAAGGAACAAACCAGAGTGTGCCCACAGATAACTGATTGTGTGCAGTTTCAAGCAGCTAGCACCGACCCTGTTTGATTTCGTGCTGTATTTCTTTTCAACACAATAGTTCAAAATAAAGTGAAACCTTAAAATACAAACTGTTCCTGACAGCAAACCATTGAACCGAGAAGGCCCAAACCAGAGAACATTGTGAGGCTAGTTAAAAGATGAATCCTTTCCAGTATCAAAGATACATGAACAAAACTGACTCTAACCCTAACACTAGGTTTAAACCTAGCCCTTACCCTAACTATAAACCTAACCCTAAGCTGTTTAGAGAACCTTTTATCATAGAAGTCCCAAATTAAGATGAATCCTGCACAGTATCAAAGAAATCTGACCAAATAATTTGGGGAGGTATTTAAGTACACATATATTTCCCTGTTGTCTCCAACAGTACTTTTGGATAAAGATGTTTTTGCATGCTTCAGCTTTGGGAGATTTTCACAAGGAAGAAACCAGAGTGCCCACAGAGAACTGATTGAGTGTGTGCAGTTTTAAGCAGTGAGCACCAACCCTGTTCGATTTCAAGTTCCATTTCCATTTACCCGTATAGGTCAAAATGAAGGAAACCTTAAAATACAAACTGTTCCTGACAGCAAACTATTGAAGGGATAAGGCCAAAAACTGGGGAAAATAGTAAGGCTAGGTACAAGACGAATTATGCCAAGTATCAAATGAATTTGAAGGCCCCAAACTGGGGCACATAGTAAGGCTAAGTAAAAGATAAATCTTTCCAGTATCAAAGAAATATGAACAAAACAAACTCTAACCCTAACACTAGCTCTAATGCTAGCCCTAACCCCAACCATAACTCTAACCCTTTCCTGTTTAGAGAACCATTGATCCTAGAAGTGCCAACCTTGGGGAGCCTAGTGGAGCAAGCTCAAAGATGAAATCTGATCAAATTGTTGGGAGACTTATTTCAGTACATACATGTTTCTCTGTTTTCTCCTTAAGGGCTCTTGGATACAGTTTCTTTTGCATGCTTCATCTTTGGCCTACCTTCAAAAGAAAGAAACCAGAGAATGCCCACTGAGAACTGATTGTGTGAAGTTTCAAGCACCTCGTGCCAACCCTGTTTGATTTCCAGCTCCATTCTCCTCTACACTTCCCTCTCTGGTCCTCACAACCTCAACATATGTGAAACCAAGAACTTTCCATGAAATTGGACTTTAAGAACTGAATCACTAGAATTATATAATATAGAGGAATTGCATAGGCCCCACCTCACCACCTCTTTTTTTTGCTCTTATTTTCTTTCTCCCTCTATTTACTTGTTATTTTTTTTTCTTTTTTCTTTCTCCCTCTATCCCACTTTCAGCCTCCTAAATTTTACTATTTATACACAGGGTAATTTTATGAGTACAGATAAGGAGTTTGAATTTATACCTTCTTCCATGAATTCCCCCTGTCTATTCATTAGAGTTCTCCTCCAAAGTTTCTAAGTTAGATTAATCACATACCCTCATTCCTTTCCCCCTTAACATAGCATCCTACACTGACCCTCAGTTTTCTATACACCACCCGAAATGGTATGCCTTTTATGAAACTAATGACTATATTCTAAATAATAATTGAAGCCATCATCTATAGACACAGAGTCTAAATATAAATGTATTTATAATGGTTAGTGTTAGGCTTCAGGTTAGGGTTAGATTTAGAGTTAGGTTTTGATCTATGGTTAGGGCTAGCACTAAGGATAGGACAAGGGTTAGGAATAACATTTGGATTAGGTTTAGGATTATGGTAAGGGATAGAGTTAGAACTAGTGATAGGGCTAGTATGAGAGTCAGAGTTAGTCTTAGGGCTAGTATTAGGGTTAGGGTTAGGGTTAGTGATAGGCTAAATTAGGGCTAGTGTTAGTGTTAGGTTTAGGCCTTGGGTTAGGGTTGGGGTTAGGATTATATTTAGGGTAAGGTATTGGTTTATATCTAGTTTGAGGGCTAGGGCAAGGGTTAGTATTAGAGTTAGGGCTGGGGTTAGGTTTAGGGTTATGATTAAAGCTAGGTTTAGGGCTAGGATGAGGGCTAAAGTTTGTGTTAGGGTTAGGGCTAGTATTAGGGCTAGGGCTAATGTCAGGTTTAGGGTTACAATTACGGATAGATATAGTGTTAGGTTTATGGCTTGGTCCAGTGTAGGGGTTAGGTGTATACTAAGGGTCAGTCCTTAAAACTAGGGTTATTATTAAGGTCAGGATCAAGTTGAGGGTTTAGTTTAGGATAGGGTTTAGGTTTAGGGTTTGAATTATCATTAGGGATTTGGGTTAAGGTAATGAAAGTGTTAGGTTTATGGTTTAAGTGTGGTTTAGTGAAATGGATACAGTTATGGTTAGGCCTAGGGTTAGCATAAGCATTATCATTAGGGTAATGGATAGGGTTAGACCTAAGATTAGGGGTAAGGTTATGTATAGGATTAGGGCCTTTGTTTTTATTAGAGTTAGTGTTTAGGTGTGGTTTAGTTTAATGGATAAGGTTAGGATTAGGCCTAGGTTTAGCATAATGAGTTATCATTAGGGTAATGGATAGGGTTAGACCTAAGATTAGGGGTAGGGGTAGGTATAGGATTAGGGCTTTTGGGGGGTTACATTAGATTTATGTTTAGGGTTAAAGCTAGGTTTAGCACCTGGTGATGTGGCTCAAGAAGTAGCGTGCTCGCCTGGCATGCACAGGGCGCTGGGTTCGATCCTCAGCACCACATACTAATAAAATAAAGATGTCATGTCCACCAAAAACTAAAAAAATAAATATTAAAAAAAACTAGGTTTAGGACTCGAATTAAGGCTAGGTTTTGGGTTAGGTTAGGGCTAGGGTTAAGGTTACAGCTAATGTACAAATTAGCGTTATGATTAGAACTAGTGATAGGGTCAGGGATAGGGCTATGGCTAGTTTTAGTTTTAAATTTACGGTTACGATAATGTTTAGAGCTAGGTTTAATGTTAGGGTCAGAGGCAGAGTCCAGATTAGTTTTCAGGTTAGGGTTAGGACTAGAATTAGAGATAGCATTAGGGCTAGGTGTAGGGTTGGGGTTATGATTTTGTTTTGTTTTAGGCCTAGGGGTAGAGTTAGGGCTAGTTTTAGGATTAGGGCTAGTGTTAGTGTGAGGTTTAGGCTTAGGTTTAGGGTTAGATTTAGAGATAGGTTTAGATCTAGGTTTTGAGCTAGGGGTAAGGATAGGGCTAGGATTAGGGCTAAGTTTAGGTCTGGTATAGGTTGATGGTAAGGGATAGGGTTAGAACTAGGTATAAGGCTAGGGTGAGAGTTAGAGTTAGTCTTAGGGCTAGGGTTAGGGTTGGGTTAGGGATAGGGCTAAATTAGGGCTGGGATTAGGACTAGGGTTAGTGTTAGGGTTAGGCCTAGGTTTAGGGTGAGGGTTAGTATTAGGATTAGGATTAGGTTTAGGGTAAAAGATGGGATTATAACTACTTTTAGGACTAGGGTGAGGATTAGATTTAGGGTTATGGTTAGGGATATGTTTATGATTAAGGTCACGTTTATGGCTAAAATGTGGGCTAAGGTTTGTCTTAGAATTAGGACTAGGATTAGAGCTAGGGCTAATGTCAGGTCTAGGGTTACAGTTAGGGAGAGTTTTAGGGTTAGGTTTATAGCTAAGTCTATTGTAAGGGTTAGGTTTCTTGTTAGGGTCAGGTTTAGAGCTATGGGTATTATTAGGGTCAGGGTCAGGGTCAAGGTTAGGGTTTTTGTTAGATTAAGGTTTAGGGCTAAGGCTCAAGTTATCATTAGAGTTAGGGATAGGTTAATGATAGTTTTAGGTTTAGAGTTCAGGTTAGGTGTAGGGTAACAAATAGGATTAGGGTTAGAGTTAAGGATAGGATTAGGGTTCAGCCTAGGGTTAGCAGAAGCGTCAGGGTTATCATTATGTAATGGATAGGGTTAGAGCTAGTGATAGGGCAAGTGTTATGCTTAGGATTAGGTCTAGGGTTAGGCCTAGGTTTAGGGTTAGTGCTAAGTTTAGGGTTAGGGTTAGCTTTAGGGTTAAAGCTAGGTTAGGGCTTGGATTAGGGCTAGGTTTTGCAATAGGTTAGGGCTATGGCAAATGTAAGAAATTTGTTATGATTAGGGCTAGTTTTAGGGTTAATGTTAGAGCTAAGTATAATTTTAAGGTTAGGTTTAGGGTTAGGGTGATGTTTAGAGCTAGGTTTAGTTTTAGTGTCAGGGTCTGTGTTCAATTTAGGGTTATGGTTAATGTGAAAGCCAGAATTAAGACTAGGGATAAGACTAGGTGAAGGGTTAGTTTTTGGGTTTAGGCTAAGGGTTATTATTAGGGCTAGGGCTAAGTTTTTCTTTAGGTCTAGGGCTAGAGTTATGGATAGATAAGAATTAGGTTTAGGTCTAGGTTTAGTGTTAGGGTTAGGTGTAAGTATAAGGTTACCAGTAGGTCTAATGTTAGGGTTCGGTTTAGGGTTAGGATCAGGTTTAGACCTATGATTAATGTTCAGGTCAGTATAAGGGTCAGGGTTAGAGTTAGGGTTTGGGTTATGGTTAGAGGTAGAATGAGGACTAGGGTTAGGACTACTTATAGGGTTAGGGTTTGGGTTAGGTTAAGGAATAGAATTAGGATTAGGATTAGCATTAGGTTTAGGGTTTAGCATAGGGTAAGGGATAGGGTTAGAGCTAGGGTTAGGGTTAGAATTAGGGTTAAAGCTAGGTTTAGGGCTCAGATTATGGATAGATTTTTTGTTATGGTTATGGCAAGGGTTAGAACAATGACTAATGTAAGAAATATGGTTTTTAGGCTAATTTTAGGGTTATGGTTAGGGGTTAAACCTCTAGTGTTAGTATTAGGTTTAAGGTTAGGGTGAAATTTAGAGCTAGTGCTAGTGTTAGGTTAAGGTCAGGGTAAGTTTTACTTTTAGGGATAGGGTTAGGACTCGAATTAAGGGTAGGGTTAATATAAGGGTTTAGTTTAAGTTTAGGGTGGTGTTTAGAGCTAGGGTGAGTGTTAGGATATGATTCAGAGTTAGGGTTAGTATTATGGTTAATATTAGGACTCGAATTAGGGCTAGTGTTAGGTCTAGGTGTAGTGCTAAAGTTTGGTTTAAGTTAAGATTTAGGGTTAGGGCTATTGCTCGGTTTTGTTTTACTACAAGGGTTAGTGTTAGGGCTAGTTTTATGATTAGTGTTAGGGCTAGGGCTAGTGTAAATGTTAGGCTTAATCTTAGGCTTAGGGTTAGGTTTAGAGTTAGGGTTAGATTTAGGGTTAGGACTAGGAATAAGGATTTGGCAATGGTTATGGCTAGGTTTAGGGCTAGGTTTAGGATTACAGTAATGG
This sequence comes from Marmota flaviventris, assembly GCF_047511675.1. Lineage (NCBI taxonomy): Eukaryota > Metazoa > Chordata > Mammalia > Rodentia > Sciuridae > Marmota > Marmota flaviventris. The sequence goes on from NW_027288335.1 coordinate 13,100, forward strand.
ATAGGGTTAGAAGTAGGTATAGGGCAAGTGGGAGAGTTAGAGTTAGTCTTAGGGCTTGGGTTAGGGTTAGGGTTAAGGATAGGGTTAAATTAGGGCTAGGATTAGGGCTAGGGTTAGTGTTCACTTTATACCTAGAGTTAGAGTTAGGGTTAGGGTTAATTTTAGGGTAAGGAATGGCATTATAGCTAGGTTTAGAGATAAGGTGAAGGTTAGAATTAGGGTTAGGGCTATGGTTAGGATTAGGGTAGTGATCAAGGCTAGGTTTGGGGATAGGATTGGGGCTATGATTTATTTTAGTGTTAGGGCTAGGATTAGGGCTAGGGCTACTATCAGATCTAGGGTTATAGTTAAAGATAATTTTAGGGTTAGGTTTATGGCTACATGTAATGTAAGGGTTAGGTTTAGGGTTAGGGTCAGGTTTAGAGCTAGGGGTATTATTAGGGTCAAGGTCTGGGTTAGAAGTTTAGGATAGGTTAAGGTTTAAAGTTAGGGCTTGGATTAGTGTTATGGTTAGTGTTAGTGAAATGATAGGATGAGGTTTATGGTTTAGAATAATGCATAGGTTTAGGATTAGGGATAGGGTTAGGTTTAGGCCTAGAGTTATGGTTATGGCAATGGACAGGGTTAGAGATAGGGTTAGGGCTAGGATTATGGTTTTTATTAGGGCTATGTTTAGGATTAAGGTTAGGGTTAAAGCTCCGGTTAGGGCTTTGATTAGGGCTAGGTTTTGGGTTAAGTTAGTGCTAACTTAACTTGTTAGGGTTAAGTCTAATGTAAGTACCAGGGTTACAATTATGGTTAAATTTAGGGTTAGGATTAGTGGTAGGTCTAGTGTTCTGTTTAGGGTTAGGGTTAGGGTGATGTTTAGACTAAGGTTAGTATTATGGTCAGACTCAGGGTCAGTGTTCGTTCTAGTTTTCAGCTTAAAACTAGAATTAGAGCAAAGGTTAGGGTTAGGGTTTTAGGGTTAAGGGTTGGTTTAGGTTAAGGGTTAGGGTTAGGGCTATGGCTTGGTTTTGTTTTAAGGCTAGGGTTAAAGTTAGATTTAGAGTTAGGGTTAGGGTTAGGGTTAAGCTTAGGGTTAAGGTTTGATTTAGAGTTAAAATTACATCTAGGTTAGGGCTAGATCTAATGAGAGGTCTAGGGTTATGACTGGGTTTAGGGCTAGGATTAGGGTTCCAGTAAGGGATAGGGTTAGAACTAGGCTAGGGTGAGAGTTAGAGTTAGTAGTAGGGCTAGGCTTAGGGCTAGGGTTAGGAATAGGTCTAAATTAGGGCTAAGATTAGGGCTAGGGTTAGTTTGGGGGTTAGGCCTAAAGTTAGGTTTGGAGTTAGGATTAAGGCTAGGTTTAGTGCTAGGATAAGGGCTGGGGTTCGTGTTAGGTTTAGGGCTAGAATTAGGGTTATGGCTAATGTCAGGTCTAATCTTACAGTTGGGGATAATTTTAGGATTAGTGTTCTTTCTAGGTCTAGTGTAAGGGTTAAGTATACTGTAAAAGTCAACTTTAGAGCTAGGAAATATATTAGGGTCAGAGTTGGTGTTAGAGTTTTTTGGAGGTTAGTTTTTAGGGTTAGGGCTTGAATTAGCACTAGGGTGTGGGTTAGGGTAATGATAGGGTTTTGTTTAGAGTTTACATAAGTTTTATGGTTATTGATAGGGTTAGGGTTCACAAAAGGGTTAAGGTTAGGCCTAGGGTTCACATTAAAGTAAAGGTTATGGTTAGAATAATGGATAGTTTAGAGCTAAGTTTAGGGCTAGGTTTATGGTTAGGAATAGGTCTTGAATTAGGGTTAGGGTTAGGGTTAAAACGAGGGTTAGGCCTAGGGTTTTTTTTTTTAGCATAAGGGTTAGGTTTTGAGCTAGGATTAGGGCTAGGGTGAGGGTTAGGTTTAGGGTTACTTCTAGGAACAAGATTATAGTACTCATAGGGTTTGGGTTAGGATTAGGGCTAGGGACATCATTTGGGATAAGGTTAGGGTTAGGGTAATGTATACAATTAGATACAGATTTAGGGCTATGTTTGACATTAGATTGTGGTTTAGGCTTAGAGTTAGGGCTATGGTTATGTTTAGGTTTATAGTAAGGGTTAGGGTTTGAGCTAGGGTTAGGTCTATGTCAAGTGTGAGGTTTAAGGTGAGGTCTAGGTTTAGTTCTCCATTTAGGTTTAGGTTTAGCATTAAGTTTAGGATTATCCATAAACTTAGGTTTAGGTTTACAGTAATGGGTAGGTTTAGAGCTAGGTTTAGGGCTAGGGTTAAGATTAGGATTAGGGCTAAGGTTAGGGTTAGATTGAGGGATAGGTATGGTTTATGTTTAGAGTAATGTTTAGCCTTTGAACTAGGATTAGGACTAAGGCGAGGGTTAGGTTAGGGTTAGGGCTAGATTTAGTGTTAGGGTTATGCTTAAGGCTTGATTTAGGCCTAGGATTAGCTCTAGGTTTTTGTGTTAGGTTTAGGCCTAGGGTTAGGGCTATGGGTAATGTAAGAGCTAGGGTTATGTTGAAGGCTAGTTGTAGGGTTAGGGTTATGGCTAGGTCTAGTGTTAGGTTTAGATTTTTGAGTAGGGTCAGATTTATAGATAGGTTTACTCTACAGGGTCAGTGTTTGGGTTAGAGTTAGTGTTAGGGTTACAGCCAGAATTAGGACTAAGTTTAGGTCTAGTGGTAGGGTTCGTTTTTGAGTTAGGTTAAGGATTATGGTTAGGGCTAGTTCTAGGTTTATGTTTAGGTCTAGGGGTAGAGTTAAGGCTAGATTTAGGATTTGGTTTAGGTCTAGGGCTAGTGTTAGGGTTTGGTCTAGGGTTAGGGTCAATTTTAGACCTAAGGTTAGTGTTAGTGTCAGAATAAGGGTCAGGGTTAGCGTTAGGGTTTGAGATAGGTTTAGAGCTAGAATGAGGGCTAGGGCTAGGACTATGAATAATGTTAGGGCTTTGGTTAGCCTAAGAATTAGAGATAGGTCTAGGATTACCATTAGGGTTAGGGTTTTTCTTAGGTTAAGGGATAGCCTTAGATCTAGGGTTAATGCTAGAATTAGGGTTAAGGTTAGGGTTAAATATTGGTTTAGAGTTTGGATTAGGGCTAGTTTTTGTGTTAGGTTTAGGGCTAGATTTGGGCATTGGCTAACGTAAGAACCAGGGTTACAATTAGGATTAGTTTTAGGGTTAGGGTTAGGGGAGGTCTAGTGTTAGGTTTAGGTATAAGGTTAGGGTAATATTTAGAGCTGGGGTTATTGTTAGGATATGAGTCAGCATCAGGGTTAGTTTTAGGGTTAGGGTTAGGACTTAAATAAGGGCTAGGGTTACCGTTAGTGTTTGGTTTAAGGTAAGGGCTGTCTTTAGAGCTAGGGTGACTGTTAGGATATCATTCATGGTCAGGGTTTGCTTTAAGTTTAGGATTACGACTTGAATTAGGGCTAGGGTTACTTTTAGTGTTTGGTTTAAGTTTAGGGTGGTCTTTAGAGCTAGGTTCAGTGTTAGGATATGAGTCAGGGTCAGGGTAAGTTTTAAGGTTAGAGTTAGGACTCGAATTAGGGCTAGGGTTATGTCTAGGTGTAGTGCTAGGGTTTGGTTTAAGTTAAGATTTAGGGTTAGCCTGTTGCTCAGTTTTGTTTTGGTCCTAGGTTTCGGGTTTGGGCTAGTTATAAGATTAGCATTAGGGTTAGGGCTAGTGTTAATGTTAGGCTTAGGCTTTGGGTTAGGGTTAGATTTGGATTTAGCATTAGATCTAGGATTAGGGCTAGGTCTAACTATAGGGCAAGGGTTAGGGCTAGAGTTATGGTTACGGTAACAGATAGGGTTAGAACTAGGGCTAGGGCTATGGTGAGAGTTAGTCTTAGGCCTAGGGTTTTTGTTAGTTTTAGGGATAGGGCTAAGTTAGGGCTAGGATTAGGGCTAGGGTTAATGTTCACCTTAGGCCTAGAGTTAGGGCTAGGGTTATAGTTAATTTTAGGGTAAGGTATGGTGTTATATCTAGGTTTAGAGGTAGGGTGAGGGTTAGAATTAGGGTTAGGGCTAGGGTTATGGTTAGGTTTATGATTAACGCTATGTTATGGGCTAGGATGAGGGCTAGGTTTTGTTGTAGGGTTAGGTCTAGAATTAGGGCTAGTCAGGTCTAGTGTTCCATTTTGGGGTAGATTTAGGGATAGGTTTGTGTCTATGTCTAGTGTAAGTGTTAGGCTTTGGGTAAGGGTCATATTTAGAGCTAGGTGTATTTTTAGGGTCAGGATCAGGGTCAGGGTTTGTTTTAGTTTAACATTTAGGGATAGGGATCAAATGAGCATTAGGGTTAGATTTAGGGTTAGGGCAATTGAATGGGTTAGGTTTAGTTTTCAGGGTAGGTTTAGGGCAATGGAGAGCTTTAGGGTTAGCAAAAGGATTATGGTTATGCCTAGGTTAACATTAGGTTAGGGTTATCATAAGGATAATATATAGGGTTAGATCTATGGTTAGGGCAAGAGTTAGGATAGGATTAGGGTTAGAGTTAGGTTAGGTTTTGGGTTAGGGCTAGTAACCCTAGCTTAGGGTTAGGGTCAGGGTTATATTTAGGTTAAAGTTTAGGATTTGAGCTAGGGTTAGGTCTAGGATGGGGGTTAGGTTTAGTGTTATGGTCAGGGTTTAGTTTATTGTTAGGGCTAGGGTTTTCATTAGGGTTAGGATTAAGTTTAGGGTAACAGATTGGTTTAGATGTAAGGAAGTTTTATTGTTAAGGTTAGGTTTCAGTTTAGTTTTAGGGCTAGGTTTAATATTGGTTTAGATGTAAGGAAGTTTTATTGTTAAGGTTAGGTTTAGGTTTAAGTTTAGTTTTAGGGCTAGGTTTACTATTGGTTTTAGTGTAAGATTTAGGGTTTGAGTTATGGTTAAGGCTATGGAAAGTTTTAGGTTTAGGGTTAGGTCTAGGGTTAGGCTTATGGTTTGGATTAGGGTTGTGGTTAGGGTTAGGGATAGGGTTATCATTAGGGTTAAGGTTAGAGTTAGGATAATGGCTAGAGTTAGAGATAGTCTTAGGTCTAGGGTTAAGGTTAAAATTAGGGCTACGGTCAGGGTTATGGTTAGGGATAGTGCTAGGTTTATGTTTAGGCTAAAGGTTAGGCTTTGAGCTAAGGTTAGTACTAAGGTGTGGGTTAGGGTTAGGGTTAGGACTAGGGTTAGGGTTAGGGTGAGGGTTATGCTTACGGTAGGTTTAGGTCTTGATTATGGTTAGGGTTATTTAAGTTTTTTGTTAAGTTTAGTCCTAGGGTTAGTGCTATGTGTAATGTAAGTTCTAGGGTTCTGATTAGAGTTAGTTTTAAGGTTTGGGTTATGGTAGGTTTAGTGTTAGGTTTAGGTTTTGTGTTAGGGTCAGGTTTAGAGCTAGGTTTAATGTTAGTGTCACGGCCAATGTTCCAGTTAAAGTTAGGGTTAGGGTGAAACCAGAATAGGACTAGGGTTAGGTCTAGTAGTAGGGTTAGTGTTTGGTTTAGGTTTAGGGTTATTGTAGGGCTAGCACTAAGTTTTTGTTCAGGTCAAGGGCTAGAGTAATAGCTACATTTAGGATGAGGTTTAGGTATGGGGCTAGTGTTAGGATAGGTTTAAGTATAAGTTTACTGGTAGGGATAGTTTCAGGTTTTGGTTTCATTTCAGGGTCAGGTTTAGACCTATAATTAGTGTTAGGTTCAGAATAAGGGTGAAGGTTAAGGTGAGGTTTTGGGTTAGGGTTGGATCTAGAATGAGGGCTAGTATTAAGACTAGTAATAGGGTTATTGTTTGGGTTTGGCTAAGGATTAGGATTAAGACTAGAGTTAGCACTATGAATAGAGTTTGGCTTAGGGTAATGGATAGGATTAGAGCTAGGGTTAGGGCTAGGATTAGGATTAGGTTTAGGGCGAGTTTTAGGGTTAAAATTAAGGTTAAATCTAGTGTTAGGGCTCGGATTAGGGCTATTTTTGTGTTAGAGTTAGGGCTAGGGTTTGGCTAAGGCCACTGTAAGAACTAGGGTTATGATTAGGGTTAGTTTTAGGGTTAGGGTTTCGGCTAGGTCTAGTGTTAGCATTAGTTTTAGGGTTAGGGTGATATTTAGAGCTAGGTTTTGTGTTTGGATATGAGTCAGAGTGAGGGTTAGTTTTAGGCCTAGGACACAAATTAGAGCTCGGGTTATGGCTAGTTATGGGTTAGGGTTTGGTTTAGATTAAGTTTTAGGGTTAGAGAAATGGCTCGGTTTTGTTTTAGGGCTAGGGCTTGGATTAGGGCTAGTTTTAGGATTAGCAATAGTGTTAGAGCTAGTTGTAGAATGAGGTTTAGGCTTAAGATTAGGGATAGATTTAGAGTTATGGTTAAATCTAGGGTTAGGGCTATGGCTAGGGTTAGGGCTCAGGTTAGTTCTATTCTAAGGGTTATGATAACGAATAGGGTTATAAATAGAAATAGGGCTAGGGTGTGAGTTAGAGTTAATCTTAGGGCTAGGATTAGGGGTAGGGTTAAGATTAGCATTCAAATAGGGCTAGGATTAATGCCATGATTAGTGTTAGGTTTAGGCCTATGGTTAGGGCTAGGGTTAGGCTTAGTTTTAAGGAAAGGGATGGGGTTATATATCTGGGTTCAATGCTAGGGCTAGGGTTATATTTAGGGATAGGGCTAAAGTGAGGGTTTGGTTTAGGATTAAGTCTAAGTTTAGGGCTAAAATGAGGGCTAGGGTTTGTGTTAGGGTTAGGGCTAGGATTAGGGCTAGGGATAATGTCAGGTCTAGGGTTATGGTTAGGGATAGTATTAGGGATAGGTTTATGACTAGGTCTAGTATAAGGGTTAGGTTTAGTGTAAGGGTCAGGTATAGAGCTAGGTTATTATTAGGGTCAGAGTATGGGTTAGGGTTTGGTTTGGGTTAAGATTTAAGGTTAGGGGCTCGGGATGTGGCTCAAGTGGTAGCGTGCTCGCCTGGCATCCTCAGCACCACATACAAAGATGTTATGTCCGCCAATAACTAAAAAATAAATATTAAAAATTCTCTCTCTCTCTCTCCTCTCTCTTTATAAAAATATGATTTAAAAAAAGATTTAAGGTTAGGGATCAAATTAGCATTAGGGTTAGGGTTGGGGTTAGAGCAATGGATAGAATTAGGTTTATAGTTAATGTTAGGTTTAGAGTAATGTATAGGGTTAGTGTTATGGATAGGGTTAGGGTCAGGCCTAGGGTTAGCATTTGGTTTAGGCTAACCAATGAATAGGTTTAGTGCTTGTGTTAGGGCTTTGGTTAAGGTTAGGATTAGAGCTAGGGTTTGGGTTACTCCTAGGGTTAATGTTAGGGTTCGGTTTAGGGTAAGTGTTAGGGTTTGAGCTAGGGTTAAGGCTAGGGTGAGGGTTAGGGTTAGAATCAGGGCTACTGTTAAGTTTAGGGTAAGGGTTAGGTTTAGGGTTAGGGTTAGAGCTAGGGTTAGCATTATGGTTAGGGTTATGTTTAAGGTAATGGAAAAAGTTAGAGCTAGGATTTGGGCTATTGTTATACTTAGGATTAGGGATAGAGTTAGGGTTAGCTTTAGAGCTAGGATTACATTTAGACTAAGGGTTAGAGTTTGAGCTATGGTTACGGCTTTGTCAGGAATTAGGTTTAGGGTTTGAGCTAGGGTTAGGGTTAAGGTTATGCTTATGTCTAGGTTTAGGGCTTGTATTAGGGCTAGGTTTTGTGTGAGGTTTATGGCTAGTGTTAGGGCTATGGGTAATGTAAGAGCTAGGGTTATGGTTATGGCTAGTTTTTTGAGTTAGGGTTATAGATATGTCTATTGTTAGGTTTAAGTTTTGGGTTAGGAAAAGGTTTAGATCTAGGGTTTGTGTTAGGGTAAACATCAGTGTTTGGGCTTATGTTTAGGGCCAGAATTAGAACTAGGGTTAGGTCTAGGGCTAGACTTACTCTTTGCGTTAGGTTAATGGTTATTTTAGGGCTAGGGCTAGGTTTTTGTTTAGAACTAGGGCTAGAGTTATGGCTGTATTTAGGATTAAGTTTAGGTCTAGTGATAGTGTTATGGTTAGGTTTAGGTATAGGTTTACTGGTAGAGCTAGTGTTAGGGTTCGGTTTAGTGTTAAGGTCAGGCTTTGACCTAGGGTTAGTGTTAGGGTCAGAATAAGGGTAAGGGTTAGGCTTAGGCTTTGGGTTAGGGTTAGAGATAAAATGAGGGCTAGGGTTAGGACTAGTAATATAGTTAGGGTTTGGAGTAAGCTAAGGATTAGGGTTAGAACTAGGGTAGCTTTAGGGTGAGAGTTTGGCTTTGGGTAAGGAATAGGTTTAGAGCTAGGGTTTGGGTTAGTGTTAGGGTTAGGGTTAGGATTAGGGTTAAATCTAGGGTTGAGGCTCAGATTACCACTAGGTTTTGTGTTAGGGTTAGGGCTCTGGCTAATGTAAGAACTAGCTTTACTGTTAGAGATAGTTTTAGGGTTAGTATTAGGGCTAGGGCTAGTGTTTGGGTTAGGTTTAGGGTTAGGGTGATATTTAGAGGTAGGGTTAGTTTTAGGGTCAGAGTCAGGGTCAGTATTAGTTGTAGGGATAGGGTTAGAACTTGGTGTAGCCTTAGGATTTGGTTTAGGTTAAGGGTTAGTATTAGGGTTACAGCTCAGTTTTATTTGTGGGCTATGGCTAGGGTTAGGGCTAGTTTTCAAATTAGAATTAGAGTTAGGGCTAGTGTTAGGGTAAGGATTAGGTTTAGAGTTAGGGTTAGATTTAGAATTAGGGTTAGTTCTAGGTTTAGAACTATGGCTAGGGTTAGTACTAAATTTAGGGCTAGTGTTAGGGTTAGGCAATAGATAAGATTCGTACTAGAAATAGGTCTAGGGCTAGAGTTAGGGTTAGTCTTAGGGCTAGGGTTAGAGTTAGGGTTACAGTTAACAATGAATTGTGGCTAGGATTAGAGTATGGTTAGTGATAAGATTAGGCCCAGGGTTAGGGCTAGGGTTAGTGTTAGTGATAGTTTATGGTTAGGGTTAGGTATAGGGGAAAGTATGTGGTTATACCTAGGTTCAGAACTAGGGCGAGGGTTGAAATTAGGGTGTGGACTAGGGTTAAAATTTTGTTTAGGATTAAGGCTAGGTTTAGGGCTAGGATGAGGGCTCGGGTTTGTGTTAGGTTTAAGTCAAGATTTAGGTAGAGTGCTAAATGTCAGATCTAGGGTTACGGTTAGGGATACTGTTAGGGTTAGTTTTATGGCTAGGTCTAGTTTAAGGGTTATGTTTAGGGTAAGGGTCAGTTTATAGCTAGGTGTGTTTTTAGAGTCAGTGTCTTGCTCAGAGATTGAATTAGGTTTTGGTTTAGTTTTAGGGCTCGAATTATCACTAGGGTTAGCATTAGAGTTAGGGTTAGAGTATTTGATAGGGTTAGGTTTTGTGTTTTGTTTAGGTTTAGGTAAGGATAAGGTTAGTGTTAGCGATAGGTTTAGGTTTGGGCCTAAATGGATAGGGTTAGATTTAGGTTTAGGACTAGGGTTAGTGTTAGGTTTAGCGTAACTGTTAGGGTTTGAGTGAGGATTAGGACTACAGCAAGGGTTAGGTTTATGGTTAGGTCTAGGGTTAGATTTACAGTTAGGGTTAGTGTAGGTTTAGGGTTAGTACTAAGGTTAAGTTTACAGTTAGTGTTAGAGTAGGTTTAGCGTTAGGGCTAGTGTTATCATGATGTTTATAATTAGGGTTTGGGTAATGGGTGGGGTTAGAGCTATGTTTAGAGCTATGTTTGGGTTAGGCTTATGTTTATGGTAATGGATAGGTTTAGGTCTAGGGTTATGGTTAGGATTAGGGCTAGGGTTAGGGTTAGGGTTAGGTCTAGGTTAGTGTTAGGGTTAGGTTTAGGGTAAGTGTTAGGATTTGAGCTATGGTTAGGGCTAGGGCGACTGTTAGGGTTAGTGTCAGGTCTAGGTTTAGGATTAGGGTTAAGTTTAAGGCTAGGGTTATCATTAGGGTTAGGGTTATGTTTAGGATTGAATAGGGTTAGAGATAGACTTAGGGCTAGGATTATGGTTAGGGTAAAGTGTAGGGCTAGGTTTAAGTTTAGGGCCAGATATAGTGTTAGGGTTAGGTTTAGGGTAATTGTTAGGGCTAGGGTTAGGGTTAGTGTTAACACGAGGTGTAGGGCTCAGTTTAGGGATAGGTTTTGGGTTAGGTTAGGGCTACAGCTAATGTAGGAACTAGAGTTATTATTAGGGCTACTTTTAGGGTTATGGTTGGGGCTAGTATTAATTTTAGTTTTAGGTATACTTTTAGGGTGATGTTAGTGCTAGGGTTAGTATAAGGTCAGAGTCAGACTCAAGGTTAGTTTTAGGGTTAGGTTAGTACTGGAATTAGGGCTAAGGTTAGGGCTAGGTGTAGGGTTAGGTTTTGGTTTAGGTTAAAGTTTAGGGTTAGGTCTATGGCTCAGTTTTGTTTTAGGGCTTGAACTAGATTAAGGCTAGATTTAGGATTAGTGTTAGTGTTAGGGCTAGTGTTAGTGTGAAGTTTAGGCTTAGGGTTAGGGTTGGTCTTAGAGTTATGGTTAGTTCTAGGGTTAGGTCTAGGGCTAATGTTAGGGCTAAGGTTAGGGCAATTGTTAGGGTTACAGTAAGGGATAGGGTTAGATCTAGGAATAGGGCTAGGTCGAGAGTTAGTGTTAGTCTTAGTGCTATTGGTAGGGTTAGGGCTAGGATCTGGTCTAGGATTAGTGGAAGGGTTAAGTATAGAGATAGGGTTAGATTTGGGGGAAGGGATGGGGTTATAACAAGTTTCAGAACTAAGGTGAGGGCAAAATTAAAGATAGGGCTAGAGTTAGGGTTCGGGTTAGGATCAAGGCTAGGTTTAGGGCTAGGATGAGGGCTAGTGTTTGTGTTAGGGTTATTGCAAGAATTAGGGCTAGGGCTAGTATCAGGTCTAGAGTTATGGTTAGGGATAGTTTTTGGGTAAGATTTATTCCTAGGTCTAGTTTCAGAGTTAGGTTTAGGGTGAGGTTCAAGTTGAGAGCTAGGGGTATTATAATTCAGAGTCAGGTTTTTTGTTTTGGTTAAGTTGAGGTTTAGGGTTATGGCTCAAATTAGCATTAGGTTTGAGTTAGGGTTAGGGTAATGGATAAGGTTAGGTTTAGGCTTCATATTTGGTTTAGGGATCAGGTTAGATTTAGGGTAATGGATAGGGTTAGAATTAGGCCTAGGTTTAGCATTAGGTTTATGGTTATCATGAGGGTAATGGATAGGGTTAGAGCTAGGGTTAGAGCTAGGGTTATGTTTAGGATTAGGGCTAGAGTTAGGGTTAGGATTAGGGTTAAGGCTAGGGTTAGGTTTAGGGTATGGGTTAGGGTTTGAGCTAGGGTTACTGCTAAGGATATGATTAGGTTTGTGATTAGGTCTAGGGTTAGGATTATGGTTAGGTTTTGGGCTAGGGTTATGTTTAGGGTAAGGGCTAGGGTTTCAGAGAATGTTATTGCTAGGGCTAGGTCAAGAATTAGGTTCAGCCTTAGGTCTAGGGACAAGATTATGGTAGGTTTAGGTTTAGGGTTAAGGTTAGAGCTAGGGTTATCATTAGGGTTAGGATAAGGGTTAGTGTAATGGATATGGTTAGATGTAGGTTTAGGTTTAGAGTTAGGGTTAGATTTAGTTTTAGGGTTAATGCGAAGGCTACAGTTATGTTTAGGTTTATGGTACGGGTTAGGTTTGGGCTAGGGTTAAATCTATGGTGAGTGTTAGTTTTAGAGTTAGGTCTATTGTTAGTTTTCTGGTTATGGTTTGGTTTATGGTTAGGGTTAAGGCTAGGGTAACTGTTAGGGTTCAGTTTAAGGTTAGTGTCATGTTTAGAGCTAGGCTGAGTGTTAGGATATGAGTCAGGGTCAGGGTTAGTTTATAGGTTAGGGTTAGGAATCGATTAGGGCTAGAATTAGTTTTTGTTGTAGTTTAGTTTTTGGTTTAAGTTAAGGTTTAGGGTTACGTCTATTGCTCAGTTTTGTTTTAGTCCTAGGGTTAGAGTTAGGGCTAGTTTACAATTAATATTAGGATTAGGACTAGTGTTAGTGTTAGGCTTAGACTTAGAGTTAGGGTTACATTTATAGTTAGGTTAGATCTAGGATTAAGCTAGGATTAAGGATAGGGCAAGGGTTAGGGCCAGGGTTAGAGTTATGGAAAGGGATAAGTTTAGAACTAGGGATAGGGCTAGTGTGAGAGTTAGAGTTAGTGATAGGGCTAAAATTAGAGTTAGGGTTGGGGATAGGGTTAAATTAGGACTAGGATTAGGGCTAGCATTAGTGTTTAGCTTAGGCCTAGTGGTTAGGTTTAAGTTTAGGATAAAGAATGGCATTATAGCTAGGTTTACACGTAGGGTGAGGCTTCGAGTTAGGGTTAGGGCTAGGGTTGGGTTTAGGGTTATGATTAAGGCTAGGTTTAAGTCTACGATGAGGGCTAGTGTTTGTATTAGATTCAGGGTGAGGATTAGTGTTAGGGCAAATATTATGTCTAGGGTTATGGTTAAAGATAGTTTTGGGATTAGGCTTATGGCTACGACTAGTGTAAGGGTTAGGTTTAGGGTAAGGGTCAGGTTTAGAGCTCGGGGAATTATTAGGATTGGATTTGGCTTAGGTAAGGATTTAGGTTTAAGGCTCAAATTAGCATGAGGGTTAGGGTTAGGTTATAGTTAGGGTTTGTTTTAAGGTTCACGTTTGGTTTAGTGTAATTGATACAGTTAGCGTTAGTGATAGGGCTAGGTTTAGGCTTAGGGTTAGCATTAGTGTAAGGTTTATGGTTAGGGTAATTGATAGGGTTAGAGCTTAGGTTAGAACTAGAGTTATGGTTAGGAATATGCCTTGAGTTAGGGTTAGAGTTAGTGTTAGAACTAGGGTTAGGGTTATGTTTAGGGTTATGTTTAGCATAAAGTTTAGGTTTTAAGCTAGGGTTAGGGCTAGGTTTAGGGTTACGTCTAGGGATAGGATTATGGTAGGTTTAGGGTTAGGGTTAGAATTAGGGCTAGGGTTATCATTAACGTTAGGGTTAGGGTTAAGGTAACGGACAGGGTTAGGTTAGGTTTAGATTTGGTTTAGAGTTAGAATTAGTGATAGTTTTAGGATTAGAGCTATGGTTCTGTTTAGGTTTATGGTTAGGTTTATGGTTTCATCTAGAGTTAGGGCTATGCTGAGTTTAATTTTAAGGTTATGTCTATGGTTAATTTTTGGTTAGGTTTTGGGTTAACAGTAGGGTTTGGGCTAGAATTATCAATAAGTTTAGGTTTAGGGTTAGAGTAATGGGTAGGTTTAGAGCTAGGTTTAGTGCAAGGTTAAGTTTAGGATTTGGGCTGGGGTTAGGGTGAGAATTAGGGATAGGTCTAGGCTTATGTTTAGGGTAAGGGTTAAGCTTTGAGCTATCTTAGGACAAAGGTGATGGCTAGGGTTAGGTATAGGGCTAGTGTTAGGTTTAGGATTATGTTTAGGGCTATTTTTAGGCCTAAAATTAGCTCTATGTTTAGAGTTAGGTTTAGGCCTAGGGTTAGGGCTATGGGTAATGTACGATCTAGGGTTGTAATTAGGGCTACTTTTATGGCTGGGTCTAGAATTAGGTTTAGGTTTCGGTTAGTTTCAGGTTTAGAGTTAAGTTTAGTGTTAAAGTCAGGGTCAGTGTTTGAGTTAGAATTAAAGTTAGGGTTACAGCCAGAATTTGGACTAGGTTTAGGTCTAGGGGTAGAGTTAGTGTTTGGGTTAGGTAAAGGTTTGTTTTTAAAGGCTAGTGCTAGGATAGGTCTGGAGCTAGGGTTCAGGCTAGATTTAGGATTAGGTTTAGGTCTAGAGCTAGTGGTAAAGTTAGGTTTAGGTATAAGTTTACAAGTAGGGCTAGTGTTAGGATTTGGTTTAGGGTTAGGGTCAAGTTTAGACCTAGGGTTTATGTTATGGTCAGAATAAGGGTCAGGGTTAGGGTTAGGGTTTGGGATAACGTTAGAGCTAGAATGAGATCTAGTGTTAGGACTATTAATAGGGTTAGGATTTGGTTAGCCTAAGGATTAGAGATAGGTCTAGGGTTACATTAGGTTTAATGTTTTGCTCAGGGTAAGGCATAGGGTTAGGTTTATGGTTAGGGTTAAAGCTAGGTTTAGGGCTCAGATTAGGGCTAGTTTTTGTTTGAGGTTTAAGGCTAGGGTTAAGGCGATGGCTATAAGAACTAGGGTTACAATTAGGGTTAGGGGTAGGGGTAGGTCAAGTGTTAGGGTTAGATTTAAGATTAGGGTGATATTTATAGCTAGGGTTAGTGTTAGGATATCAGTCAGGTCACTGTTAGTTTTAGGGTTAGGGTTAGGACTCAAATTAAGGCTAGGTTTACTGTTAGGGTTCAGTTTAAGTTTAGGGTTGTTTTTAGAGCTAGAATGAGTGTTAGGATATAAGTCAGGTTCAGGTTTATTTTTAAGCTTATGATTAGGACTCGAATTAAGGCTAGAGTTAGATCTAGGTGTAGTGCTAGGGTTTGTTTTAAGTTAAGGTTAGTGTTAGGCCTGTTGCTCAGTTTTGTTTTAGTGCTGTCGTTAGGGTTAGGGCTAGTTTCATGATTAGCTTTAGGGTTAGGGCTAGGGTTATGGTTAGGTTTAGGATTAAGGCTAGATTTAAGGCTAGGATTAGGGCTAGGTTTTGTGTTTGGTTTAGGGCAAGAATTAGGGCTAGGACTAATGTCAGGTCTAGGTTTATAGTTAGTGATATTTTCAGGGTTAAATTTATGGCTAGGTCAAATTAAAGTGTTACATTTAGGGAAAGGATCAGATTACGAGCTGGGGTATTATTAGCGTCAAGGTCAGGGTTTTGGTTAGGTTAATTATTAGTGTTAAGCTCAAATTAGCATTAAGGTTAGAATTATGGTTAGGGTAATGGATAGTGTTAGGTTTAGGTTTCAGGTTATTTTTAAGGTAATGGATATGGTTAGGGTTTGTGATAGGTTTAGGGTTAGGACTAGGGTTAGCATTAGGGTTATGATTATTGTTAGGGTAATTTATAGCATTAAACCTAGGGTTAGGGCTAGGATAATGGTTAGGATTAGGGCTAGAATTAGGGTTAGGGTCAGGGTTAGGGCGAGGGTTACACTTAGGATTAGGTTTAGGGTACAGTTTATGGTTTGAGCTAAGATTTTTGATATGGCTAAATCTAATTTCTGGTTTGTTCTAGGGTTATGGTCATGGTTACTGCAATGGTAAGGGCTAGGGTTATCATAAGGGTTAGGGTAATAGGTTTAGATGTCAGGTTAAAGAAAGGGTTAGGTTTAGGTTAGCATTAGGTTTAGGTTTAGGATTAGGGTTAGGGTTTGAGCTAGCTTAGATTTAGTGTTAGGGTTAGGTTAACTGTTAGTTTTAGGGTTAGGTTTATGTTTAGGGTTATGGTAGGTTTAGCTTTAGGTCTAGTGTTATCATTAGGGTTAAGTTTAGGGTTAGGGTATTGGGTAGGGTTCGAACTAGGGTTAGGACTAGGGTTAGGGCTAGGATTAGGGCTGGGGTTAGGATTAGGGTTAGACCTTGGGTTAGTGTTATGGTTAGGTTAAGTGTAAGGGTTAGGAATTGAGCTAGGTTTAGGCCTTAGGATGAGGGTTAGGGTTACAGTCTGGGCTAGGGTAGGATTAGGGTTAGGTTTAGGGCTAGGATAAGAATTAGTTTTAGGATTATTGTTAGTGTAATGGATAGAGTTAGAGCTACAGTTTAAGCTATGGTTACAGTTAGGATTAGGGCTAGAGTTAGGGTGAGGTTTAGGGTTTGGGCTAGGGTTATTTTTAGGTAAGGTTTAGGGTTTGAGCTAGGGTTAGGGCCAGAACGAGGGTTAGGGTTAGAGTTAGGGCTAGTTTTAGAGTTAGGGTTATGCTTAGGGTTCGGTTTAGTGCTGTAATTAGGGCTAGTATTTGTGTGAGGTTTAGGGCTACTGTTAGGTATATGGGTAATGTAAGAGCGAGAGTTATGGTATGGATAGATTTAGAGTTCATCTAGTGTTAGGGTTAGTTTTGGGGTTAGGATAAGGTTTAGAGCTAGGGTTTTTTGTTAGGGTAAGTGTCACGGTTCAGGTTAGGATTAGGTTTAGGGTTAGGTCCAGAATGATGACTAGGATTAGGTCTAGGGGTAGAGGTAGTGTTTGATTTAGGTTAAGGATTATTGTTAGGGCTAAGGCTAGGGTTATGGCTATATTTAGGATTACATTTAGGTCTAGGGCTAGTGTTAGTGTTGGATTTATGGTTAGGGTTACTGCTAGGGCTAGTGTTAGGTTTCGGATAAGGGTTAGAGTCAGGTTTAGTGTTAGGGTCAGAATAATTGTCAGCTTTAGGTTTAGGGTTTGGGTTAAGTTTAGAGCTAGAATGAGGGATAGGTTTAGGAGTAGTAATAGAGTTAGGGTTTCGGATAGGCATAGAATTAAGGTTAGGACTAGGATAGCAATAGGGTGAGGGTTTGAATAAGTGTAAGAAATAGGGTTAGAACTAGGATTATGACTAGGGATAGGGTTAAGGTTAAGGCCAGGGTTAGGGTTAGGGTTAAAACTAGGGTTAGGCCTTGGTTTAGGGCTAGGTTTTGTGTTAGGTTTAGGGCTATGGCTAATTTAAGAACTAGCATTTCTATTAGGGCTAGTTTTAGGTTTAGGGTTAAAATTAGACTTAGGTCTATGGTTTATGGTTATGTCTAAAGTTAGGTTTAGGGTAGATTTAGGGTAAGGGCTAGGGTTATCATCAGGGTTAGGGTTCGGGTTAGGGTAATGGGTAGGGTTAGAGCTAAGTGTTAAGGTCAGAGTCAGGGTTAGTATTAGTTCTAGGGTTAGGGTTAGGACTTGAATTAGGGCTAGGGTTAGGGCTAGGTGTAGGGTTAGGGTTTGGTTTAGGTTAAGGTTTAGAGTCAGTGCTATGGCTTGGTTTTGCTTGAGGGCTAGGTCTAGGGTTAGGGCTAGTTTTCAAATTAGCGTTAGGGTTAGAGCTAGTGTTAGGGTGTGGTTTAGGCTTAGAGCAGGGTTAGATTTAGAGTTAGGGTTAGATCTAGGTTTAGAGCTACAGAGAAGGTTAGGGCTAGGGTTAGGGCTAGGGTTTGAGTTATCATAAGGGATAGGGTTAGAACTAGGGATAGGTCTAGGGTGAGAGTTAGAGTTAGTGTTAGTGTTAGGGTTAGAATTAGGGCTTAATTAGGGCTAGAATTAGAGTTAGGCTTAGTATTATGGTTGAGCCTAGGTTTATGGCTAGGGTTATGGTTATGCTTATGGTTATGGTTAGGTATGATGCTATAGCTAGTTTTAGAACTAGGGCGAGGGTTAAAATTAGAGTTAGGTCTATGGTTAGGGTTAGGTTTAGGATTAAGACTAAGATTAGGGCTAGGATTAGGGCTAGAGTTTGTCTTAGGTTTACGGCTTCATTAGGGCTAGGGCTAATGTCAGGTCTAGGGTTATGGTTAAAGATAGTTTTAGAATTAATATTATTAGGGTTACAATTAGGTTTATGGATATGGTTAGGTTTAGGGTTCAGGTTAGGTTTAGGGTAATGTATAGGTTTAGAGTTAGGAATATGTTTAGGGTTATCCTAGGGTTAGCATTAGGGTTAGGATTAGGATTAGGGTAATGGATAGGGATACAGCTCGGTTAGGGTTAGGTTTATGGTTAGGATTAAGGCTAGGGTTAGGGTTATGTTTTGGGTTATGTCAAGGGTTAGGGTTAGGTTTAGGGTAAGGGTTAGGGCTAGAATTAGGGTTATTGTTAGGGTTAAAGGTAGTGTTTGGTCTCCAATTAGGGATAGGTTTTGGGTTAGGTTAGGGCTAGGTTTAGGGCTATAACCAATGTAAGAACTAGGGTTATAATTAGAACTAGTTTTAGTATTAGGGTTAGGACTATGTCTAGGGTTAGGTTTAGGTTTAGGTTTTGAGTGATGTTTAGAACTAGGGTTAGTGTTAGGGTCAGAGTCAGGGTCAGGGTTTTATTTTAGGGTTAAGGATAGGAATCAAATTAGAGCTAGGTTTATGGTAGGTGTAGGCTTAGGGTTTGGTTTTCTGTTAAAAGTTAGGGTTAGGGCAATGGCTTGATTGTTTTGTAGGGCTAGGTGTAGGGTAGTGCTAGTTTTAGGATTAGCATTAGTGTTATGGCTTGTGTTAGTGTGATGTTTAGCTTAGGGTTAGGGTTAGATTTAGAGTTAGGATTAGATATAGGATTAGGGCTATAACTAGTGTTAGGGATAATGTAAAGGCAAGTGATAGGATTATAGTAAGGGATAGGGTTAGAACTAGAAATAGAACTAAGGCGAGAGTTATAGTTAGTCTTAGGACTAGGGTTAGGTTAGGTTTATGGCTAAATTAGGGCTAGGATTAGGTCTAGCGTTTCTATTAGGGTTAGGCCTAGTTTTAGGCTTAGGTTTAGGTTTATGGATAGGGTTAGGTTTAGGGGAAGGGATGGTTTAGAGCTAGTTTTAGGGCTAGGTCGAAGGTTAGAAGTCGGTTAGGGCAAGGGTTATGGTTTGGCTTAGTAATAAGGCTAGGCTTAGGGCTAGGATGAGGGCTAGGGTTTGTTTTAGGGTTATGGCAAGAATTAGGGCTAGGGATAGTGTCAGGTCTAGGCTTACGTTAGGGATAGATTGAGGGTTAGATTTATGGCTAGGTCTAGTGTAAGGGTTCGGTTTAGGGTAAGGGTCAGGTTTAGAGCTAGGGTATTATTAGGGTTAGAATTAGGTTTCATGTTTGGTTTAGGTTTGCGTTTAGGTCTAGAGCTTGATGTAGCATTAGGGTTTGGTTAGGGTACTGATAGGTTTAGGATTAGGATTCATGTTAGGTGTAGGGTAATTGATAGGATTAGAGTTAGCAAAGGGTTAGGGTTAGGCCTAGGGTTAGCCTTAGGGTTATGGTTGTGCTTAGGATAATGGATAGGGTTAGGGCTAGGGTTATGGTTTGTGTTAGGGCTAGAGTTGGGGTTAGGCCTAAGGTTAGGGTTAGGTTTAGGTTTAGGATATGATTTAGAGTTTGAGCTAGGGTTAGCGCTGTGTCAAGGGTTAGGTATAGGGTTAGGTCTAGGTTATAGTTATGGTTAGGGTCAAGGTTAGCGTTAAGGTTAGGGCTAGGGTTATCATTAGGTTTAGGGTATTGGATAGGGTTTGATGTTGTGTTAGGTTTAGGGTTAGTGTTATGTTTTGGCTTAAGTTTAGGATTAGGGATAAGATTAGGGTTAGGTTAAAGGTAATGGTTAAGGTTTGAGCAAGGGTTAGTGCTATGGCGAAGGTTAGGTTTATGGTTATATCTAGAGTTAGGTTTAGGGTAGATTTAGGGTAAGGGCTAGGGTTATCATCAGGGTTAGGGTTCAGGTTAGGGTAATGGGTAGGTTTAGAGCTAGGCTTTGGGCTAGGGTTATCATTAAGCTTAGGGTTAGAGTTAGGGTTATATGTAGGCTTAGAGCTAGGGTTAGGGATAGGTTTAAGGTTAGGATTAGGACTAGGGTTAAAGTTAGGTTTAGGCTTAGGCCATGGGTTAGTGTTAGGATTAGGTTTAGTTTAAGGGTTAGGGATTGAGCTAGTGTTTGGACTAGGACGAGGACTAGGGTTAGAGTAAGTGTGAGGGTTAGTGCTAGGGTTAGCATTAGGGTTAGGGTTAGCATTAGGGTTAGGGTAATAGATAGAGTTAGAGGTAGGTTTTGGCCTATGGTGATGGCTAGTTTCAGGGTTAGTGATATGGCTAGGTCTAGTGTTAGGGTTATGTTTTTTTTGTTAGGATAAGGTTTAGAGCTAGGTTTTGTGTTAGGGTAAGGGTCAGTGTTCAGTTTAGGGTTAAGTTAATTGTTAGGGCCAGCATTAGGACTAGGGTTTGGTCTAGGGGTAGGGTTAGTGTTTGGATTAGGTTAAGGGTTATTATTAGGGCTAGGACTAAGTTTTTGTGTAGCACTCAGCCTAGAGTTATCAATAGATAAAGGATTAAGTGTAGGTCTAGGTCTTGTGTTAGGGTAAGGTTGAGTTATAGTGTTACAGGTAGTGCCAATGTTAGGGGTTAGTTTAGGGTTAGGGTCAGGTTTAGATCTATGGTTAGTGTTAGGGTCAGAATAAGGGTCAGGGCTAGGGTTAGGGTTTGGTATAGTGACAGAACTAAATTGAGGATTAGGGTTAGGACAAGTAATAGTGTTAGGTTTTGGGTTAGGCTAAGAATTAGGTTTAGAACTAGGGTAGCTTTAGGGTTAGAATTTGGCTTAGGGTAAGGAATAGGGTTAGTGCTAGTGTTAGGGCTAGGGTTAGGGTTAGGGTTAGGGCTAGGGTTAGGTTTATGGTTAGAGTTTAAAGGTAGGGTTAGAGATTGGATTAGGGCGAGGCTAGGTTTTGTTTTAGCTGTAGGGCTACAGCTAATGTAAGAACTAGGGTTACAATTAGGGCCAGTTTTAGAGTTATTGTTACGTCTAGATTTAGTGTTTGATTAGGTTTAGGGTTAGGGTTATGTTTAGGGTAATGGGTAGGTTAGAGTTAGCGAATGTGTTAGGGTTAGGCCGAGGGTTAGCATTAGGGTTAGGATTAAGGTTAGGGTTATGGTAATGGATAGGGTTAGAGCTAGGGTTAGGGCTAGGGTTATGGTTAGTGTTAGAGTTAGGGTTAGTGTTAGGTTTAGGGTTAGTGCAAGGATTAAAGTTAGGGTTAGGTTTAGGGTAAGGGTTAGGATTTGGTTTAGGTTTAGAGTTAGGGTTAAAGCTAGGGTTGGTGCTTGCATTAGGGCTAGATTTTGGGTAACATTAGGGCTAGTGTTAGGGATACAGCTAATGTAAGAACTAGGATTATAATTAGGGCTAATTTTAGGGTTACAGTTAGGGCTAAGTCTAGTTTTATGGTTAGGTTAAGTTCACAGTGATGCTTTGAGCTAGGGTTAGTGTTAGGTTCAGAGTCAGGGTCAGGGTTAGTTTTAGGGTTGGGGATAGGACTCAAATTAGAGGTAGGCTTAGGGCTAGATATAGGGTTAGGATATAGTTTAGGTTAAGTGGTAGGGTTAGTGCTATGGCTCATTATATTTTAGGACTAAGGATAAAGTTAAGGGTAGTTTTACAATTAATATTAGTTTTATTGCTAGTGATAGGGTGAGTTTAGGCTTAGGGGTATATTTAGAGTTATGGTTAATTCTAGGGTTAGGGCTATGGCTAGGGTTAGGGCTAAGGTTAGGTCTAGTGTTTAGGTTATGGTAAGGGTTAGGGTTAGAACTAGGAATAGAGATATGGCGATGGTTAGAGTAAGTCTGAAGACTAGGGTTAGTGTTAAGTTTAGGGCTAAATTAGGGCTAGGAATATGTCTAGGATTGGTGTTAGGGTTAGGCCTAGGGTTAGGGCTATGTTTAGGATTAGGTTTAGGGTTAGGTTAAGGTGAAGAGATGGTGTTATAGCTAAGTTTATGGTTAGGCCGATGATTAGAATTCGGTTTAGGTCTAGGGTTAGGTTTGTGTTAGAATTCAGGCTAGATTTGGGGTTAGGATGAGGGCTAGTGTTTGTGTTAGGGTTAGGGCAAGTTTCAGGGATAGGGATAATGTCAGGTTTAGGGTTACGGCTAGGGATAGTTATAGGGTTAGGTTCATGGCTAGGTCTAATATTAGGTTAAGGTATGGCCCAGGTTAAGAGTAAGGTGTATTTTTAGGGTCAGGTTCAGGTTTCAGGTTTATGTTAGGTTAATTATTAGGTTTAGGGCTCAAATTAGCGTTAGGGTTAGAATTAGGCTTAG
Organism: Marmota flaviventris; assembly: GCF_047511675.1. NCBI lineage: Eukaryota > Metazoa > Chordata > Mammalia > Rodentia > Sciuridae > Marmota > Marmota flaviventris. Next base: position 34,692 of record NW_027288335.1, read on the forward strand.
GTTTATGGATAGGTTTAGATTTAGGATTCAGGTTAAGATTAGGGTAATTGGTAGGGTTAAGGTGGGTGATAGGGTTAGGCTTAGGCCTAGCTAGTATTTGGGCTAGGGTTATTGTTGGGTAATGAATAGCATTAGAGCTAGGGATAGGGCTAGGGTGTTGGATAGGATAAGAGCTAGGGTTAGTGTTTGGGTTAGGTTTAGGGTACAGGTTAGGTTTTGAGCTAGGTTTAGTGCTATGGTGAGGGTTAGGTTTAGGATTATGTCTAGGGTTAGATTTACATTTAAGGTTAGGGTTAGTGTTAGAGTTAGGGCTAAGGTTATCTTTAGAGTTAGGTTAATGGATAGGGTTAGATGTCGGGTTAGGGTTAGGGGTAGTTTTAGGTTTAGGGTTAGTGTTAGGGTTTGGGCTAAGTAAGGGTTGGGGTTTTATCTAGGGTTAAGTCTACAATGAGGTTTAGGTTTAGAGTTAGGTCTAGGATTAGGTTTACAATTAGGATTAGAGCTAGGGTTATCATTAGGGTTAAGGTTCAGTTTAGGGTAATGGATAATTATAGATATAGTATTAGGGCTGCTATTAACATTATGATTAGGCTTAGGATTAGGATTAAGTTTAGTGATAGGGCTAGGGTTATGTTTAGGATTCAGTTTGGGGTTTTATCTAGGATTAGGTCTAAGGTGTGGGTTAGGGTTAGCGTGAGGGTTAGACTTAGGGTAAGTGATAAGGTTAGGTTAGGGTTAGGATTACGCTTTGGACTAGATTTAGGCCTAGAATTAGGGCTAGGTTTTAGGTTTAGAGCTAGTTTTAGTGCTATTGTAATGTAAGGGTTATGTTTACAGTTATAGCTAGGTCTAGTGTTAGCGTTAGGTTTCGGTTAGTGTCAGTTTTATAGCTAGGGTTAGTGTTAGCATCAGAGTCTGTGTTTGGATTAGGGTTAGGATTAGGGTGAGAGCCAGAATTAGGATTGAGTAGGTCTAGAGTTAAGGTTAGTGTTTGGCTTAGGTTAAGGGTTATCATTAGGGCTAGGGCTAGTTTTTTTTTTTTTTTCTTTAGGTCTTGGTTAAAGATATGGCTAGATTTAGGATTTGGTTTAGTCTAGGGCTAGTGTTAGGGTTTGGTTTAGGTTCGGGGTCACAATAAGGGTCAGGGTTAGGGTTAAGATTTAGGTTATGGTTAAAACAAGAATGAGAGCTAGGTTTAGGACTAGTAATAGGGTTAGGGTTTGGGTTAGACTAAGGATAAGTTTTAGGAGTAGGGTTAGCATTAGGACTAGGGTTAGCATTATGGTTGGGGGTTTGGCTAGGGTTAAGGATAAGGTTAGAGCTAGGGTTAGAGCTAGGGTTCCGGTTAGGTTTAGGGCTAGTGTTAGGGTTAGGGTTAGGGTGAAAGCTAGGGTTAGGTCTCAGATTTGGGCTACGTGTTGTTTAGCATTAGGTTTAAGGTTATGGCTAATGTATGATCTAGGGTTATGATTAGAACTAGTTTTAGATTTAGGGTTAGGACTAGGTCTAGTGTTAGGGTAAGGTTTAGGTTTAGGGTGATGTTTAGAAGTAAGGTTAGTGTTAATGTCAGAGACAGGTACAGGGGTAGTTTTAGGGTTAAGGTTAGGACTCAAATTAGGGTTAGGCTTAAGGCTAGATGTAAGGTTAGGGATTGGTTTAGGTAAAAGTTTAGGGTTAGTGTTATGGCTCAGTTTTGTTTTAGGGCTAAGCCTATGGTTAGGGCTAGTTTTAGGATTAGCATTAGGGTTAGGGCTAGTATTAGGGTTAGGTTTAGGTGTAGAATTAGGGTTAGATTTAGAGTTAGGTTTAGATCTAGGGTTAGGACAAGGTGTAAGTTTAGGGCTAGGGTTATTCTAGGCTATGGCTAGGAATAAGGTTATGGTAAGTGATAGGGTTAGAATTAGGTCTAGGGCTAGGGCAAGAGTTATAGTAATTCTTAAAGCTAAGGTTAGGGTTAGGTTTAGGATTAGGGTAGGGTTAATGTTTGGGTTATTCCTAGGGTTAAGGTTAGGCCTAAGGTTAGTGGTAGGGTTAGGGTTTGGTTTAGGATTAGGGTAAGCAATGGGGTTATAACTAGGTTTTGGGCTAGGGAAAGGGTTAGAATTAGGGTTCTGATTAAGGCTAGGTTTTGGGCTAGGTTGAGAGCTAGTGTTCGTGTTAGGGTTAGGGCTAGGATTAGCACTAGGACTAATGTCACGTCTAGGGTTATAGTTAAGGATAGGTTTTGGGTTATGTTTATGGTTAGGTCTAGTGTAAAGGTTAGATTTAGGGTAAGGGTCAAGTTTACAGCTATGTGTATTATTAGGGTCAGTGTTTGGCTTAAGATTTGGTTTAGGTTTAGGGCTCGAATTAGCATTAGTGTTAGAGTTAGGGTTAGGGTAATTAATAAGCTTAGGATTAGGGTTCAGGTTAGTTTTTAGAGCAATGGATAGGTTTAGGGATTGTGATACGGTTAGGGTTAAGCCTAGGGTTAGCATTCAGGTTAGGTTTATGGTTAGGGTAATGGATAGAATTAGAGCTAGGGTTAGGGCTAGGGTTATGGTTAGGATTAGGGCTAGGGTTAGGGTAGTGGATATAATTAGAGCTATGTTTAGTGCTATGGTTCAGGTTAGGATTAGGGCTAGTGTTAGGTTAGGGTTTGGGATAGGGCTAGGGTTATGTTAAGGGTAAAGTTTAGGCTTTGAGCTAGGGTTAGTTCTAAAGTGAGGCTTAGGGTTATGGTTAGGGCTAGGGTTAAGTTTAGGGTTACACTTAGGTCTATGTTCAGGCCTAGGCTTATGGTTAGGTTTTGTGTTAGTTTAGGCCTAGGGTAAGAGCCATGGGTAATGTAAGAGGTAGGGGTAGTGCTAGTTTTAGGGTTCTGGTTATGGCTAGGTGTAGTGTTAGGATTAGGTTTTGGTTTAGGGTAAGCTTTGGAGCTAGGATTATGTTAGGGTCAGGGCCAGTGTTCATGTTAGAGTTAGCATTATGTTTAGTGCCAGAATTAGGACTAGGGTTAGGTCTAGGGGTAGGGTTAGAGTTTGGGTTAGGTTAAGGCTTATTGTTAGGGCTAGGGCTAGGTTGTTGATCAGGTCTAGGGCTAGAGATATGGCTAGATTTAGGATTAGGTTTAAGTCTAGGGCTAGTGTTAGGTTTGGGTTTAAGTATAGGATTACCAGTAGGGCTAATGTTAGGTTTCGGGTTTGGCTTAGGGTCAGGTTTAGACCTACAGTTAGTGTTAGGGCCAGAATAAGTGTCAGAGTTAGGGTTTGGGTTTGGGTTAGAGTTAGAGCTAGAACAAAGGTTAGGGTTAGGACTAGTAATAGGGTTAGGGTTTGGGTTAGGCTCTGGATTAAGGTTAGGACTAGGGTTAGCATTAGGTTTAGGGTTTAGCTTAAGTTAATGGATAGGGTTAGAGCTAGATTTAGGGTGTGGGTTAGGGCTAGTTTTAGGGTTAGGGTTAAAACTATGGTTAGCACTCACATTTGAGCCAGGTTTTGGGTTAGGTTGGGGCTAGTGTTAGGCCTACAACTAATGTATTATCCAGGGTTATGATTAGGGCTACTTTTTGAGTGTTATGGCTAGGTCAAGTGTTAGGGTTAGGGTTACCGTTAGTGTGATATTTAGAGCTAGGGTTAGGGTCAGGGTCAGTGTTTGGGTTAGAGTTATGGTGAGGGTTAAACCCAGAATTATCACTAGAGTTAGGTCTAGGGGTAGGGTTAGTGTTTGTGTTTGGTTAAGGTTTATCATTAGGGCTACTGCTAGATTTTGTTTAGGTTTAGGGCTAGAGATATGGCTAGATTTAGGATTAGGTTTAGGTCTAGGGCTAGTCTTAGGGTTAAGTTTAGGTATAGGTTCATTGCCAGTGCTAGTGTTAGAATTCGGTTTATGGTTAGGGTCAGGTTTAGACATACAGTAACCGTTAGGGTCAGAATAAGTATCAGGGTTAGGTTTAGGGTTCGGGTTATGGTTAGAGCTAGAATTGGGGCTAGGGTTAGGGCTAGTAATAGGGTGAGGGTTTGGGTTAGGCTAAGGTTTAAGGTTAGGCCTAGGGTTAGCATTATGGTTAGGGTTAGCATAGGGTAAGGGATAGGATTAGAGCTAGGATTAGGGTTATGTTTAGGGTTAGGGTTAGGGCTAGTGTTAAGTTTAGGTTTAGGGTTAAAGCTAGGGTTAGGTCTTGCATTAAGACAAGGTTTTGGTTAGAGTTAGTGCTAGTTTTAGAGTTATGGCCAATTTATGGACTACAGTTACAATTTGGGCTAGTTATAGGATTAAGGTTAGGACTAGGTCTAGTGGTAGGGTTAGGTATAACATTAGGGTGATGTTTAGAGCTAAGGTTAGTGTTAGGGTCAAATTCAAAGTCAGAGTAGTTTTAGGGTTAGTGTTTGGACTCAAATTATGGCTAGAGTTAGAGGTAGGTGTAGGGATAGGTTTTGGTTTAGGTGAAGTTTTAAAGTTAGGGCTATGGCTCAGTTTTGTTTTAGGGCTAGGGCTATGGTTAGGGCTAGTTTTAGGCTTAGCATTAGGTTTAAGGCTAGTGTTAGCCTTAGGTTTAGCTTAGGGTTAAATTTAGATTTAGACTTAGGATTAAATCTAGGGTTAGAACTAGGAATAGGGCTAGGGTGAGAGTGAGAGTTAGTCTTATGGCTAAGCTTAGAGTTTGGTTAGGTATAAGACTTAATTAGGGCTATTAATAGGGCTAGGTTTATGGTTATGTTTAGGCCTGTGGTTAGTTTTAGGCTTAGGGTTAGGTTTAGTGTAAGCGATGGGGTTAGAGCTAGGGATAGGGCTATGGTGAAAATTAGAATTAATGTTAGGACTAGGGTTTCATTAGAGTTATGGTTAAGGCTAGGTTTAGGTCTAGAATGAGAGCTAGGGTTTGTGTTAGGGTTAGGGCTAGGATTAGTGATAGGGCGACTATCAGATCTAGGGTTACAGTTAGGGATAGTTTTAGGGTTAGATTTATGGCTATGCTTAGTGTAAGTGTTAGGTTTAGGGTAAGGGTCAAGTTTAGAGCTAGGGGTATTATTAGGGTCAGGGTCAGGTTTAGGGTTTTGTATAGGTTAGGGTTTAGGGTTAGGGCTCAAAATTGCATTAGGGTTTGGTTATAGGGTAATGATAGGGTTTGGTTTAGGGTTCAGGTTAGATTTAGCATTAATGGATAGGGTTACGGTTAGGGATAGGGTTAGAATTAGGCCTAGGTTAGCATAATAATTAGGGTTATGTTTAGGGTGATTGATAGGGTTAGAGCTAAATTTAGGGCTAGAGTTATGTATAGGATTAGGGCTAGGGTTATGGTTAGGGTATGGGTTTGGTTTGCGTTAAGTTTAGGGCTAGAATTATGGCTAGGGTAAATGTCAGGTTTAGGGTTATGGTTAGGGATAGTTTTAGGGTTAGTTTTATGGCTAAGTCTAGTATAAGGGTTAGGTTTAGGGGTAGGGACAGTGTTAGAGCTAGGTATATTATCACGGGAAGGGTCAGAGTTAGGGTTTGGGTTAGGTTAAGGTTTAGGCTTATGGCTTGAATTAGCATTATGTTTAGGGTTAGGGTAATGATAGTGTTAGTTTAGGGTTCAGGTTAGGTTTAGGTTAATGAAATAAGTTAGGGTTAGGGATAAGTTTAGGGTTAGGCCTAGGGTTACCATTAGAGTTATGGTTATGGTTAGGGTAATGGATAGGGTTAGAACTAGTGATATGGCTAGGGTTATGGTTAGAATTCTGGCTAGTGTTAGGGTAAGGTTTAGGGCTAGGTTCTGGTTTAGGTTTAGGGTTAGGGTTAAATCTGGGGTTAAGGCTCGAATTAGGGCTTGGTTTGGGGTTTGGTTAGGACTAGGGTTAGGGCTATGGCTAATGTATGAACTAGTGTTGCAATTGTGCTGGTTTAGGTTTAGGGTTAGGGTTAGGGCTAAGTCTAGTGTTACGGTTAGGTTTAGGATTAGGGTGATGTTTGGAGCAAGGGTTATTGTTAGGGTCAGTGTCAGAGTCAGGGATAGTTTTAGGGTTAGGTTTAGAACTCGAATTAGGGCTAAATTTAGTACTAGGTGTACGGTTAGGATTTGGTTTAGGTTAAGGTTTAGGGATATAGGTTGGTTTTGTTTTAGGGCTAGGGCTACAATTAAGGCTAGATTATGGATTAGCATAAAGGTTACGGCTAGTGTTAGGTTGAGGTATAGGCTTAGGGTTAGGGTTATATTTAGAATTAGGTTTAGATCTAGGGTTAGGGCTAGGGCTAGGGGTAGGGTTAGGGTGAGGGTTAGGGTTATGGTAACGAATATGATTAGAACTAGGGATACAGCTAGGGTGAGAATTAGAGTTAGTCATAGTAGTAGTCTTAAGGTAAGGGTTAGGGTTAAGGCTTAATTAGGGCTAGGATTAGGGTTAGAGTTAGGGCTAGGGTTAGGGCTAAATTAGGGCTAGTATTAGGGCTAGGGTTAGTGTTAGCGTTAGGGCTAAATTAGGGCCTGTATTAAAGCTAGGGTTTTATTAGGATTAGACCAAGTGATTGGGCTAGAGGTTAGGGTTAGCATTGGTGTTAAGGTTAAGTTTAGGGGAATGAGTGGGGTTATAGCTAGATTTAGGGCTAGGGGTGAGTGTTAGAATTAGCATTAGGCCTAGGGTTATGGTTCAGTTTAGGATTAAGGATAGATTTAGGGTAGGTTAAGGGCTAAGGTTTCTGTTAGGGTTATGGCTAGGGCAAGTATCTGGTCTAATATCAGGTCTAGGGTTAATATCTAGGGCTAATATCAAGTCTAGGGTTAATCTTAAGGATAGTTTTAGGGTTAGATTATGGCTAGTTCTAGTGTAAGAGTTAGGTTTAGAATAAAGGTCAGCTTTAGGGCTAGGGTTAATATTAGGGTCAGGGTCAGGATACGGGTTAGCATTTGGTTTAGCTAAAGGGTTTAAGATTAGGGCTCAAATTAGCATTAGCGTTAGGTTTAGGGTTAGTGCAATGGATAGGGTTTAGTTTAGGTTCCAGTTAAGGTTTAGGGTAATGGATGGGTTAGGTTTAGCGATCCAGTTAGCTTTAGCATTAGGGTTAGGGTTACGTTTAGTGTAATGGATAGGATTAGAGCTAGGTAAGGGCTAGGTTATGGTTTGGATTAAGTCTAGGATTAGGGCTAGGTTTAGGAATAGGGCTAGGGTGTGATTTGGGGTAAGTTTTAGGGTTAGGGTAAGTGTTAGGTGTAGGGCTAGGGTTATGGTTAGGTTAGGGTAAGGATTAGTGTTTGAGCTAGTGTTACGGCTAGAGCGAGGGTTAGGTTTAGGTTTAGGTCTAGGTTTACCTTTATGGTTACAGTTAGGTTTAGTGTTAGGTATAGGGTTTTAATTAGAGTTAGGGTTAGGGTAATAGATATGGTTAGTGCAAAAGTTCAGGCTAGGTTTAATGTTAGGATTAAGGCTAGGGTTAGGGTTAGGGTTTAGGATAGAGCTAGGGTTATGTTTAGTGTAAAAGTTATGCTTTGAGCTACGGTTAGATCTAAGGTGAGGCTTAGGTTAGGGCTAGGTTTAGGACTAGGGTTAGGATGAGGGTTATTCTTAGAGCTAGCTAAGTTTAGGCCTAGGATTAGGCCTAGGTTTTGTGTTAGGTTTAGGGCTAGGGTTAGGACTATGGGTAATGTAAGAACTAGAGTTATATTTAGGGCTAGTTTTAGTGTTAGGGTTATGGCTAGGTCTAGTGTTAGGTTAGGCTAGGTTTTGGGTTAGTGTCAGGTTAAAAGCTAGGTTCAGTGTTAGAATCAGAGTCATTTTTGGGGATAGGGTTAGGGTTAGGGTTAGATCCAGAAATAGGACTAGGTTTAGGACTAGGGGTAGAGTAAGTGTTCAGTTTAGGTTAAGGGTTATTGTTAGGGCTAGTACTAGGTTTTTGTTTAGATCTAGGGCTAGAGTTATAGCTATATTTAGGATTAGCTTTGGGTCTAGGTCTAGTGTTAGGCTTAGGTATATGTAAAGGTTTACCAGTAGGGCTAGTGTTAGGATTTGGTTTAGGGTTAGGGTCAGGTTTAGACCTAGGGTTACTGTTAGGGGCAGATGAGGGTCAGGGTTAGGTTTAGAGGTAGAGTGAGGGCTAGGGTTAAGACTAGTATTATGGTTAGAGTTTAAGTTAGGCTAAGGATTATGATTAGGACTAGGATTAGCATTTGGATTAGGGTTTGGCTTAGTGTAAGGAATAGAGTTAGAGTTAGGGTTAGGGCTAGTGTTAGGGTTAGGGTTAGGCCTAGTATTAGGGTAAAAGCTAGGGTAGGGCTCGGATTAGGTGTAGAATTTGTGTTAGGGTTAGGGTTATGGTTAGGATAATGACTAATGTATGAACTAGGGTTATGATTAAGGATAGATTTAGAATTAGGTTAAGGCTAGATATAGTGTTAGGGTTAATTTAAGTTTAGGGTGATGTTTAGAGCTAGGATTAGTGTTAGGGTCAGTGTCAGGGTCAGGGTTAGTTTTGGAGTGAGTTTTAGGGTTAGTTGTAAAGTTAGGGTTTGATTTAGGTTAAGGGTTAGGATTAGGGCTATGGCTTGGTTTTGGTTTATGGCTAGGGATGGGAATAGGGCCAGTTTTAGGATTAGCATTATGGTTAGGGGTAGTGTTAGTGTTTGGTTTAGGCTTATTTTTAGTGTTAAATTTAGAGTTAGGTTTAGATTTAGATTTAGGCTTCGATCTAGGATTAGGATTAAGGCTAAGGATAGAACTAGGGCTAGGGCTAGGGCAAGAGTTTGATATAGTCTTATGGCTAGGTTTAGGGTTAGGATAGGATTAAATAAAGGTTAGGATTAGTAGTAGGCTTTGTGTTAGGCCTAGGTTTAGGGCAAGGGTTATGGTTAGGTTTAGGGTTATGGTTATTTTTTGGGAACAGGATGAGGTTATAGGTAGGTTTAGGCCTAGGGTGAGGAATAGAATTAGGGTTAGGGCTCTGGTTATGGTTCAGGTTAGGATTAAGCCTAGCTTTAGGGCTAGAATTATGGCTAGGACTAATTTCAGGTCCAGTGTTATGGTTAAAATAGTTTTAGGGTTAGGTTTATGGCTATGTCTAGTGTAAGGGTTAGATTTAGGGTTAGGGTCATGTTTAGAGCTAAGGGTACTATTAGGGTCAGGGTTATGATTAGTGTTTTGGATAGGTTAAAGTTTAATGTTAGGGCTTGAATTAGCATTAGAGTTAGGATTAGGGTAAAGATAGTGTTAGGTTTATGTTTCAGGTTAGGTTTAGGGTAATGGATAGGGTTAGGATTAGGGATACAGTTAGGTTTAGGCCCAGGTTTAGCATTAGGGTTAGGGTTATGGTTAGGGTAATAGATAGGGTTAGAGATAGGGATATGGCTAGGGTTCGATTTTGGGTTAAGTTAAGGCTAGGTTTAGGGTAACAACTAATGTAAGTACCAGGGTTGCGATTAGGGCTAATTTTAGGGTTAGAGTTAGGGCTAGGTCTATTGTTAGGTTTAGGTATAGGGTTAGGGTGATGTTTAGAGCTAGGGTTAGTGAAAAGGTCAGAGTCAGGGTCAGGGTTAGTTTTAGGATTTGGCTTAAATCTCGAATTAGGGCTAGAATTATGGCTAAGTGTAAGGTTAGGGCTTAGTTTATATTAAGGGTTAGGGTTAGGTCTATGGCTTGGTTTTGTTTTAGGGCTAGGGTTAGTGCTAGTTTTAGGATTAGCTTTAGGGTTAGTGCTAGTGTTAGGTTTAGGTTTAGGCTAAGGTTTAGGGTTAGATTTAGAGTTAGGGTTAGATCTAGGATTGCTGCTAGGGCTATGAATAGGGCTAGTGTTAGATCTATGGTTTGGGCTAGGATTAGGGTTCCAGTATAGTATAGGGTTAGAACTAGGGTTAGGACTAAGGTGAGAGAGTTAGTCTTTGAACTAGGGTTAGGGTTAAGGTTATGTTTAGGGTTAAATTAGGTCTAAGATTAGGGCTAGGGTTAGTGTTAAAATTAGGCCTAGGGTTATGGTTAGGGTTATAATTAAGGCTATGTTTAGGGCTAGGATAAAGGCTAGGGTTTGTGTTAGGGTTAGGGGTAGTATCATCGCTAGGGCTAATATCAGGTCTAGAGTTATGCTTAGGAATAAATTTAGGATTAGTTTTATGCCTAGGTCTATTGTAAGTGTTAGGTATAGGGTAAGAGTGAGGTTTAGAGCTAGGGGAATTATTAGGGTCAGTGTCAGTGTTAGGGTTTGATTTAGTTTTGAGTTTAGGGTTAGGGCTCAAATTAGCATTAGGGTTAGGGTTAGGGTAATGATTGGATTAGGTCTAGGGTTCAGGGTAGGTTCAGGGAAATTGGTATGTTTGGGGATAGTGATATGTTTAGGGTTAGGCCTAGGGTTAGCATTAGGGTAAGGGTTATGTTTAGGGTAATGATACAGTTAGACTCAAGTTTAGGGCTAGGGTTATGGTTAGGATTAGGTCTTGATTTAGGGTTAGGGTGAGAGTTAGAACTAGGGTTTGGTTAAGGTTTTGTTTAGTGTAAGGGTTAAGTTCTCAGCTATGGTTAGGGCTAGGATGAGAGTGAGGTTCAAGATTATGTCTAGGGATAGGATTACGGTAGGTTTTGGGTTATGGTTATGGTTATGATTAGGCCTAGGATTAGTGCAAGGGTCAGTAAGTGGGTCAGGGTTAGTGTTAGGGTTTTGGATAGGGTTAGATCTAGAATGAGGGCAAAGGTAAGGGCTATTAATAGGGTTAGGGTTTTGGTTAGCCTAAGGATTAGTGATAGGTCTAGGGTTACCCTTAGATTTAGGGTTTTGCTTAGGGTAAGGGATTGGTTTAGAACTAGGGTTAGGGCTATGGTTATGGTTAGAGTTAGGGTTAAAGCTAGGTTTAGGGCTCACATTAGGCCTAGGTTTTGTGTTAGGTTTAGTGCTAGGGTTAGGGCAATGGCTAATGTAAGAACTAGGGTTACCATTAGGGTTAGTTTTAGTATTAGGGTATGGGTTAGTTTTAGTGTTAGGGTTAAGTTTAAGGTTAGGGAGATATTTATACCTGGGGTTCGTGTTAGGATAGGAAACAGTGTCAGGCTTTGTTTTAGGGATAGAGTTAGAACTCGAATTAGGGTTAGGGTTATAGTTAGGTTTCAGTTTAAGGTGAGGGCGGTGTATAGAGCTAGGGTGAGTGTTAGGATATGATTCAGGGTCAGGGTTGATTTTAAGGTTAGGGTTAGGACTCAAACTAGGGCTAGGGTTAGGTCTAGTTGTAGTGTTAGGGTTTGGTTTAAGTTAAGGTTTAGGGTTAGGGCTTTAGCTCATTTTTGTTTTAGTCATAGGGTTAGGGTTAGGGCTAGTGTTAGTGTTAGGCTTAGGCTTGATGTTAGGGTTAAATTTGGAATTAGGGTTAGATCTAGGGTTATGGCTAAAACTAAGGATAGGGTAAGGGTTATGACTAGGTTTAGGGTTATGGTAAGGGATAGGGTCAGAACTACGGATAGGGCTAGGGATAGAGTTAGTCTTAGGGCTAGGGTTAGGGTTAGGATTAGAGATAGGGCTAAATTAGGGCTAGGATTAGGGCTAGGTTTAGTGTTTAGTTTAAGCCTAGGGTTAGGGTTAGAGTTAGGTTTAAGAGTTAGAATTATAGTTTGGAGATTAGGCTTAGAGTTAGGGCAAAGTTTGGAGTAAGGCATGCATTTATAGCTATGTTTAGAGGTAGGGTGAGTGATATACTTAGAGTTAGGGGTGTGGTAAGGTTTTAGGGTTATGATTAAGGCTCGGTTTAGGGCTATGAGGAGGGCTAGGGTGTTTTTTTAGGGTTAGGGCTAGGATTACTGCTAGGACTAATTTCAGGTCAAGAATTATAATTAAAGATAGGTTTAGGATTAGGATTATGGCTATGTCTAGTGTAAGGGTTAGGATTAGGGTTAGTGTCAGGTTTGGAGCTAGGGGTATTATTAGGGTCAAGTTCTGGGGTAGGGTATGGGGTAGGTTAAGGTTTAAAGTTAGGGCTTGAATTAGCATTAGGGTTAGGTTTAGGGTTATGGTAATGGATAGAGTTAGAAATCAGTTTAGGTCTAGGTTTATAGTTATGGTTAGTGCTAGGTTTTTGGTTAAGTTAGGGTTAGGGTTACGACTAATGTAAGTACTAAGGCTTATGAATACTGCTAATTTTAGTGTTTTAGGGCTGGGTTAACTGTTAGGTTTAGGTTTAGGGTTAGGGTGATGTTTAGACCTCGGGTTCGTGTTATGGTCAGAGTAAGGGTCAGGGTTCGTTTTAGGGTTTGGCTTAGAACTCGAATTAGTGCTAGGTTTAGGGCTAGGTGTAGGGTTAGGGCTTGGTTTAGTTTAAGGGTTAGGGTTAGAGCTTTGACTCAGTTTGGTTTTAGGGCCAGGATTAGGGTTAGTGAAAATTTTAGGATTAGTGTTAGTGTTAGGGCTAGTCTTAGATTTAGGCTCAGGCTTTGGTTTAGGGTTAAATTTAGAGTTAGGTATTTATCTAAGGTTAGTGCTAGGTCTAAGGATATAGCAAGGGTTAGGACTAGGATTTGGCATAGGGTTAGTTTTATGGTAAGAGATAGGATTAGAACGAGTGATAGGGCCAATGTGAGAGTTAGAGTTATTCTTGGGTCTAGGGTTAGGGATAGGGTTAGGAATAGGGCTAAATTATGGCTGGGGTTATTGTTAGGGCTAGGGTTAGAGCTAGTTTTAGAATTAGCATCAGGTTTATGGCTAGTTTTAGGCTTATTCATTGAGTTAGGGTTAAATTTTAAAGTTAGAGCTAGAGCTAAGTATAGGGAAATTGTGATGAAAAGGGTTAGGGTTAGAGTTAGGGTTACATTTAGGGTAAGGGATGTGGTTTTGGCTAGGTTTAGGGCTAGGACAAGGGTTAGTATTAGGGTTAGGGCTAAGTTAGGGTTAGGGTTATGATTAAGGCTAGATTTATGGCTAGGAGGAGGTTTAGGGTTTCTGTTAGGGATATCGATCATATTAGGACTAGGGCTAATGTCAGGTCTAGGGTTATAGTTAGGGCTAGATTTAGTGTTAGGTTTATGGCTTGGTCCAGTGTAAGGATTAGGTTTAGGGTAAGATTCAGGTTTATATCTAGGGTTATTTTTAGAGTCAGTGTCAGGGTTAGGGTTTGGGTTAGGTTAGAGTCTATGTTTAGTGTAATGACAGAGTTAGTTTTAGGGTTTAGGTTTGGTTTAGTGTAATGGATAGGTTTAGGGTTAGGCCTAGGGTTAGCTTAAGGGTTAGGGTTATTGTTAGGGTAATGGATAGGTTTAGACCTAAGGTTAGGGCTAGGGTTATGTATGGGATTAAGGCTAGTTTTGGGTTAGGGTTAGGTTTAATTTTAGGGTTAAAGCTAGGTTTACGACTCAGTTTAAGCTAGGTTTTGTGTTAGGTTAGGGCTAGGGTTGAGGCTACAGTGAATGTATGAAGTAGGGTTATGATTAGCGCTAGTTGTAGAATTAGGATTAGGGCTAGGTCTAGTGTTAGGTTGATGATGTTTAGAGCCAGGGTTAGTGTTAGGGTAAGAGTCAGGATCAGGGTTAGTTTTGGGGTTAGGGTTAGCACTAGATTTAGAGATATGGTTAGGGCTAGATTTAGGGTTAGGGTTTGGTTTAGGTTAAGGGTTAGGGTTATGGCTATGGCTCGGTTTTGTTTTAGGGCTAAGGCTAGTGTTAGGGCTAGTTTTAGGAATAGCATTAGCATTAGGGCTAGTGTTAGGTTTAGGTTTACACTTAGGGTTAGGGTTACACTTAGAGTTAGGGTTAGATCTAGGGTTATGGCCAGGACTATGAATAGGGCTAGGGTTAGACCAAGAGTTAGGGCTAGGATTAGGGTTCTAGTAAGGGATAGGGTTAGAACTAGAGTTAGGGTTAGGGTGAGAGTTAGAGTTAGTCTTTGGGCTAGGGTTAGGATTAGGGTTAGGGATAGGGCTAAATTAGGGCTAAGATTAGGGCTGGGATTAGTGTTAGGGTCAGACCTAGGGTTTTGGTTAGGGATAAAATTAAGGCTATGTTTAGGGCTAGGATAAGGGCAAGGGTTTGTGTTAGGGTTAGAGCTAGGATTATGGCTAGGGTTAATATCACATCTAGGGTTAAGGTTAGGAATAATTATAGGGTTAGGTTTATGGTTAGGTCTAGTGTAAGGGTCAGGTTTATAGCCAGGGGAATTATTAGGGTCACGGCCAGTGTAAGGGTTTGGTTTAGGTTTGAGGTTAGTTTTCAGGCTCGCATTAACATTAGGGTTAGGGTTAGCATAATGACAGGGTTAGGTTTAGGGTAATAGGTTTGGGGAAAGGGATAGGGTGAGGGTTAAGCCTAGGGTTAGCATTATGGTAAGAGTTATGTTTAGGGTAATGGATACAGTTAGATTCAAGGTTAGGGCTAGGGTTATGGTTAGGATTAGGTCTTGTGATAGGGTTAAGGTGAGGGTTAGAACTAGTATTAGGTTTTGGGTGATGTTTAGCATAAGGGTTAGGTTCTGAGCTATGGCTAGGGCTAGGCTGAGAGTTAGGTTCAGAGTTAGGTCTAGGGATAGGATTATGGTAAATTTTGAGTTAGGGTTGGGGTTAGGGTTAGACCTAGGTTTAGTGTTAGGGTCAGAATAAGGGTCAGGGTTAGGGTTAGGGTTTGGGATAGAGCTAAAATGAAGGCTAGGGTTTGGACTATTAATAGGGTTAGAGTTTCAGTTAGTCTAAGGACTAGAGAGAGGCTTAAGGTTACTCTTAGGTTTAGGGTTTCACTTATGGTAAGGGATTGATTTAGATCTAGGGTTAGGGCTATGGTTATGGTTAGAATTAGAGTTAAAACTAGGTTTAGGGCTTGGTTTAGGGCTAGTTTTGTGTTAGGTTTAGGGCTAGGATTAGGGCAAAGGCTAATGTAAGAACTAGGGTTACCATTAGAGTTAGTTTTAGGGTTAGGGTTGGGGTAATTTGAGTGCTAGGGTTAGGTTTAAGGTTAGGGTGATATCTATAGCTACGGTTCTTTTTAGGATAGGAGTCAGGGTCAGGGTTAGTTTTAGGGTTAGCGTTAAGAGTTGAATTAGGGCTATTGTTAATGTTATTGTTTGGTTTGATTTTAGGGTGTGTTTAAAATCTAGGGTGAGTGTTAAGATATGAGTCAGGGTCAGGATTAGTTTTAAGGTGAGGCTGAGGACTCGAATTAGGGCTAGGTTTAGGTCTAGGTGAAGTGTTAGTGTTTCGTTTAAGTTAAGGTTTAGGGTTAGGGCTATTGCTCGGTTTTGGTTTACTGCTAGGATTAGGGTTAGGGCTAGTTTTACAATTATTATTAGGGTTATGATTAGTGTTAGTTTTGGGCTTAGGTTTAGGTTAAATGTTAGATTTATAGTTAGGTTTAGGGCTGGGACTAACTTTAAGGCAAGTGTTAGGGCTAGTGTTAGGTTTACAGTAGTGGGTAGGGATAGAACTAGGTATAGGGTTAGGGCTAGGGCAAGAGTTAGATTTTGTCTTATTGCTAGGGTTAGGATAGTATTAGAGATAGAGCGAAATTAGGGCTAGGATTAGGCTAGGTTTTGTGTTTATCTTAAGCCTAGAGTTAGGATTAGGTTAGGTTTAAATTTAGGGCAACAGATGACATTATAGGTAGGTTTAGAGGTAGGGTGAGGGTTAGATTTAAGGTCAGGTGTAGGGCTAGAGTTAGGGTTATGATTAAGGCTAGATTTAGGGATAGGATGAGGGCTAGGTGTATTTTTAGGATTAGGACTAGGATTAGGGCTAGAACAAATTTCAGGTCCAGAATTATGGTTAAAGATAGTTTTAGGGTTAGGTTTATGGCTATGTCTAGGCTAAGGGTTAGGTGTTAGGTTGTGGTCAAGTTTAGAGGTAGGGGTATTATTAGGGTCAAGTCTGGGTTAGGGTTTGGGATAGGTTAAGGTTTCAAGTTTGGGCTTGAATTAGTTTTAGAATTAGGGTTAGGGTAATGATAGGGTTAGGTTCAGGATTCAGGTTTGGTTTAGGGTAATGGAAAGGTTAGGATTCAGGATAGGGTTAGGTTTATGCCTAGGGTTATCATTATGGTTAGGGTTATGGTTATGTTAATGTATAGATTTAGAGATCAGTTTAAGGCTGTAGTTACGGTTACAATTAGGGCTAGTGTTAGGGTTAGGTTAGGTTTAAAGCTAGGGTTAGGGCTCGGATTAGGGCTAGGTTTTGTGTTATGTTAGGTCTAGGGTTAGGGTTACAGCTAATGCAAGTACTAGGTTTACAATTAGGGCTAGTTTAGGTTTTTAGTGCTAGGTTTAGTGTTAGGGTTATGTTTACTGTTATGGTGATGTTTAGAGCTAGAAGTGTTAGGGTCATGTCAGGTTCAGGGTTAGTTTTAGGCTTCGGCTTCCAATTCGAATTAGGGCTAGGATTAAGTCTAAGTGTAAGGTTAGTGTTTGGTTTAGGTTTATGGTTAGGGTTAGAGCTATGGCTTGGTTTTGTTTTAGGGATAAGGCTATTGTTAGCGCTTGTTTTAGGATTAGTGTTATGGTTTGGGCTAGTGTTAGGGTTAGGCTTAGTCTTCGGGTTAGGGCTAGATTTAGAGTTACTTTTTGCCTAAGGTTAGTGCTAGGGATAAGGATAGGAAAAGGGTTAGCACTAGGGTTAGGACTAGGGTTAGGGTTATGGTAAAGGTAGGGTTAGAAAGAGTGATAGGGCTAAAGTGAGAGTTAGAGTTAGTCCTAGGGCTAGGGTTAGTGTTAAGTTTAAGGATAGGACTAGGGTTACGGCTAGTTTCAAGATTAGGCTTAGGCATCGAGTTAGGGTTAGATTTAGAGTTAAGTTTCGATCTAGGGTTAGTGCTAGGGCTAAGGATAAGGCAAGGGTTACCACTAGGGGTTAGGGTTAGTGTTAGGGTTTATTTTAGGGTAAGGCATGTTGTTATATCTAGGTTTGGGGCAAGGGTGAGGGTTAGTATTAGGGTTAGAACTAGGGTTAGGGTTAAAGTTATGATTAAGGCTATGTTTAGGACCATGATGAGGACTAGGATTTGTTTTAGGGTTATGGATAGTATTAGGGTTATGACTAATTTCAGAACTAGGGTTACAGTTAGGGATAGATTAAGTGTTAGGTTTATGGCTTGGTCCAGTGTGATGATTAGGTTTTTGATTAGGGTCCAGTTTAGATCTAGGGTGGAATCAGGGTCAGGATTAGGGTTTGGATTAAGTTAGTGTTTAGGTGCAGGGCTCAAATTAGTGTTAGATTTATGGTTAGGGTAATGACAGGGTTAGATTTAGGGTTTAGGTTTGGTTTAGTATAATTTATAGGGTTAGGGTTAGGCCTAGGGTTTTCAGAAGGGTTAGGGTTATCATTAGGGTAATGGATAGGGTTAGCCCTAAGGTTAGGGCTAGGGATATGTATAGGATTAGGGCTAATGTTTGGGTTAGGGTTAGGTTTAAGTTTAGGGTTAAAGCTAGGTTTAGGACTCGGATTAAGGCTAGGTTTTGGGTTAGGTTAGGGCTAGGGTTAAGGCTACCACTACTGTATGAAGTAGGTTTATGATTACAGCTAGTTATAGGGTTAGACTTAGGTCTAGGTTTAGTGTTAAGGTTAGGTTTACAGTGATGATGATGTTTAGAGCCAGGGTTAGTGTTATGGTCAGAGTCAGGGTTAGGGTTAGTTTTAGGGTTGGGGTTAGACTATAATTAGGGATAGATTAGGGTTAGGTTATGGTTAGTGTTTGGTTTAGGTTAAGGGTTATGGTAGGGCTATGACTCAGTTTTATTTTAGGGCTCAGGTTAGGGTTAGGGCTAGTTTTAAGATTAGTCTTAGGGTTAGGACTAGTGTAAGTGTGAGATTTGGGCTTAGGTTAAGTGTTAGGGATGGGAGTAGAATTATGGCTAGTTTTAGTCTTAGGGTTTGGGTTAAATTTAGAGTTAGGTTTAGATCTAGGTTTTGAGATAGGGCTAAGTATAGGGCTAGGGTAGGGCTATGTTTAGGGCTAGCTTTATGGTTATGGTAAGGGATAGGGTTAGAACTAGGTATAGAGCTAGTGTGAGAGTTAGAGTTAGTCTTAGGGCTAGGGTCAGTGTTAGGTTTAGTCCTAGGGTTAGGGCTAGGGTTAGTGTTAGGTTGAGGCCTAGGGTTAGATTTAGGGTAAGGGATGGGAATATAGCTAGTTTTAGGACTAGGATGAGATTCGGGGTTAGGTTAGGATTAATATTAGGGTTAGGTTTATGATTAAGGCAAGGTTCATGGCTAGAATGTTGGTTAACTGTTGTATTAGGGTTACGGCTAGGATTAGAGCTATGGCTAATGTCAGGTCTAGGGTATGGTTAGGGATAGTTTTAGGGTTAGGTTTATGGCTAAATCTATTGTAAAGTTTGGGTTTCTAGCTAGGGTCAGGTTTAGAGCTATGGGTATTATTAGAGTCAGGGTCAAGTTTAGGATTAGGGTTAGGTTAACGTTTAAGTTTAGGGCTCAAATTAGTCTTATGTTTAGGGATGGGGTAATGACAAAGTTAGGTTTAGGGTTCAGGATAGGTGTAGGTTAAAGGATAGAGTTAAGGCTAGTGCTAGGATTAGGGTCCCGCCTAGTTTTAGCATAAGGATTATAGTTATCTTAGGGTAATGAATAGGGTTAGAGCTTGGGTTAGGGCTAGGTTTATGGTTAGGATTAGGTCTAGGCTTAGGGTTATAGTTAGGGCTAGGGTTATTGTTAGGGTGAGCTTTAGGGTTAAAGCTAAGGTAGGGCTTGGATGAGGGCTAGGTTTTGTGATAGGTTAGGGCTATGGCTAATGTAAAAACTAGAGTAATG